>NW_024082593.1:130606-144235 GCF_003009895.1 Hyaena hyaena | reverse complement strand
TATAGGAGGATTAGGAAGAACTTAACGGAGGACCATGGGGGAGAATAAGAGGAAAAATAGTGGGGGGAAGGGAGGGAGGCAAACCATGAGAGTCTCTTGAATGCCAAGAAGAAACTAAGGGCTGATGGAGGAAGGAGGGAGGGGAAGGGAGGTGATGGACATGGAGGAGGACACTTGGGATGAGGACTGGGTGTTATATGGAAGCCAACTTGACAATAAATTATTAAAAAAAAACTAATAATGTCATATACTGGTAAAGATACTGAGCAACTAGTACTTGCAAACATTATTAGTGGAATATAAAAGGGTACATGCATTTTGGAAAAATAGTTTTGGTGATTTCTTCTAAAGTTAAACATAACTTATTCTATGGTTCAAAAATTCCAGTTCTAGGTATATACCTTAGAGATATAAGAAACATGTCCCCCAAAAATATTTGTACATGTATAGCAGTCTTATTCATCATGACCAAAAACTGGAAACAGGCTAAGAGCCTATTAATAAGAGAAAAGAATATAACCAGAAGAGATTACTGATAAAGGAATGCCATGAATGAATCTCAAAAACATTATGTTGATTGAAAAATAAGCTTTCAATTAAACAATATTTATTGTATGGATTCCTTTTATATGACTTATAGAACAGGGAAAACTAATTTATGTTGGAAAAAAATCTAAGCAGTAGTTGTCTTTGTGGTGGGAGAGAGACAAGAAATTTACTAGGAGGAGACAAAGAATGTAAGGTTCTATATATTTTTAAAAATTTTTAATGTTTACTTATTTTTTAGAGAGAGACAGAGCATGAGGAGGAACAGAGAGAGAGGGAGATAGAATCTGAAGCAGGCTCTAGGCTCTCAGCTGTCAGCACGGAGCCTGATGTGGGGCTTAAACCCACAAACCATGAGATCATGACCTGAGCTGAAGTTGGGTGCTTAACCTACTGAGCCACCCAGGCACCCCTATAATGTTCTATATCTTGACAGACTTGAGTTACAAAGAAATATACATTTTTAAAACTCATAGAAGGTTACACTTAAAGTTTGTGCATTTTATTTGATACAAATTTTACTTCAAAAAAAAAGAAAGAAAAACTTTATTTCAAAAAAGAGAGAGAAGAACTGTAAATAAATATTAAACTCTGGATGAATACTGTAAGCTGAAGTGTTGAGAGGTGGAACATATTAATGTCTCAACTTTCTTTGAAACACATCAGAAAATAAGATGGATGATGGACGGTTATAGGCATGAATGAATGGATAGATATGCGATAAAGCAAATATAGCAAAATGTTAATTTCAGTATCTAAGTGATATGAATATGAATGTCCATTGTACACTTCTTCAACTCTTATGTATGGTTGAAAATGTTATAAAATCTGGGAAAGAGATAATCAATAGAATAAAATAATTTATGAAATATGGAGAAGAGGAAAATTTGGGTGGGGGGCTGTAGGTGAACTAAATCCTTATTTTTTCCTTTTAGAGAGTCAATAGATATTGTCTAAATCTAATAAATCAAGACATGGACATTCATATTATTTAGGACAATGGAGGTAAGAAATAAAGAAAGCAAATAGAAATAGTTTTAAAAATTTATCTGAGACTTAAGGTGAAGTATGTATGCATTAAACTTGCCTTTCATAATAACTTATTTTTTATCTTTTGATTTTTTTACTCTACAATGCTTTACTTTGATCAAAAGGACACATGGAACATGTCTCTGAGCCCGCAGACACATTTATCAGCTGAAGGACTGTTGGAGACCTTAGCCCAAAGCTCTCTGCCCACTCTCTGGGGCTAGAGTGATTGATGATGCTGAGAAGTGTCACTGCTGGAAGGAATTCAGGATCAGAACCACTTTCATCTTGTGTCAAGGGTTTGAACTCCATGGCTGCCTGGTATCTACCAGGTGAAGTGCACAGCTGAATGTGTTCAGATTAATCCCAGAATGGACCATCCTTGGAGTAAGACAATCAAAATACATATTGAGTTTTAATTGATTCTCAAAGTTCTTCTTCATTTCCAAAATAAGATAGCTTAAACAACATGGCGATTTGCAAAGTTAATAATCATGTCAATAGAAATATGTGTGAATAATCAAGGTGCATAGCACCTGATCCTAAAAGTGGATTTAATGTTATTATGATGGAAAATATTGACTCTCTTTTGGTTTGTCTGCTTCTACACTTGATGATAGTCTGTGTTGAATGACTTACTTTCTGTCAACTGTGGTATGGCATTAATATCTGGAGATTCTTTGGTTATAAAGTTACCTAAATTCAGTGCTTCATATTGAGGATAGCTATTTTCAGTAGAGACCAGGAACTGCACTTCCTTGGACAATCACCATTTATCCATTCATCAATCTGCCTATCCATCCATCCATCCACTCACCCATTTATCCAACAAATATTAGTTAAATGCTGTATATAGGGCTCATGCAATCTAGGAGTTAAAAAAATTCTATGGAGTAATAGACAAGATCCCTGTCCTTACATAGATTACTTTTATTTATTAAGAAGCAATATAATTACATTTGAATGCCATAAAGGAAATTATCAGGGTTACCTGAGTTGGGAAGATATGGTGGCAAAACAAAGTGTCTTTAGGGAGGTAGCATTTTAGGTAACCAGATTAAGAATTCAGCTATGAGAAGGTGAGGTGGTCTATCTCATATGGAGGATATGGAGGAGCAAAAACAAAGCTCTAAGGTTAAAAGGAAGTTGGTGTGTTTGAGAAACCAAATGAAGGTTTCAGTGGCTAGATTTTAGACTGGTGTGAATTCAGTGGATCAGGAGGTTGGGGATAGATCTTAGGGCCAAGTAGGTCATGGTACTTTTTTTCATGAGAACAAGAAGCTATCAAAGATTTTAAGAAGGAGTGACAACAGAATTTACATTTTCAAAAGATGATTCTAGATGTTCTGTGGAGAATGAATATGGGAGGCTAAATGAATGAAAACTGAGGACTCTTTAGTTATTTAGGGAGAGGCAATGGTGACCTGAAAGCAGGTGGTGAAGGAAATGTATGATTCAAGATGCTAAGACCCACTAGTTTTCCAATTATTTTTGCCCAAACCTGCCAGTACTATGACTTCAGGATGAAAGTTCCTCTGCATGATGCTTCCTTTAATAAAATTCTCCTCCAGAGTTCTTTGGAACCTGGAATGAGGTTTTAGTCTGTCTGCAGCATCTTTAGTTGGCAATATAGCTTGCTTGGGACTAAAACTTGTCTGGAGTAGTTTGCATCCTTATTCAGAAAGTGTCCTGATGTCTTCTATAGACAATCTCACTTCACAGGAGCCACCTGAGGCCTACTCCACCTCTGGACAGATCCTGACCCCTTTCCATCTATTTGCTGTGCTTTCTCCCATCTACACTCTTGGGTAGGCCTGCTTTAGAGACCTTATATGGTCCCTAAGACACAGGCTTTTTCCAACAGTTCTAGCAAAAGTTATGGGTTGACTTTTATTAGACTGACATATTTAACTCCTGAAAAACCAGAGATGATGTAGCTATTGGCTAGGTTTGAGTCAGCTGTCAACTATTCAAGACAGTCCATGTAGGATGGAGTGCTCAAGCCAGTGCATGTAGGATGAAACAAGGCAACTAAATCATATTGTTGGAAATTTACAGGAGGATGATTCTTCACAGAAAACCAAGAGCTGGTACCAAAAGAAGGATGCTTGGTGAAGAAAACAGTGACATTACCCAAAGCATCTTTCAAGTATGGCTCATGAGATCTCTCTTCCAGAAAGTGTTTATCTTGCACCGTAAATAATGCTTGCTCCCTTTGGGGAGCTTGACTTGGTCAGTGCAGTTGACTTTCTTCCTAAGAGGAGATGTAGACAAATGTCAGTGATTTCAGATGTAACATTTTAGGGGTCTTTACAGAGGAGGAGGATAAACTTAAGCCAGGGTCTCACTGCCTAAAGACGTAGTATGAAGTTGTTTCTTCAAAACATAATTTTGGGTGTCTATCCTGTACCAGGAACCATGCTAGGTTCCTATGCTTGAGGTTCAATGTAAGCCATATCTATGTTGTATTTCAAAGAGACTATGCATAGAGTACAATACGAGTGTGGATGAGTTTTCAATCAAAGTTTTGAGTAAACACATGACAGCTTAGCACATAAACGTCTTTCTGGGAGAGGTCATGAAGTCAGTGATAAAAAAGAAGTTTCTGTTCCCAGAGCCTTCACAAATGTTCTGTTCATTAGCTATGCTTCTGATGGGGTCACTGGATTGCTCATGGCCCTATGTGGCCTTCCATGCCTGAAGAAATAAAACCTTATCTTTTTACCAAGAGTTCCATGCCCACTATGATTAACTCCGGATTGAGGTCCCCATGCATTGGCTGATGCTGTCCCCTCTGCCTGGAACAGATTCCTGACCTGTCCAAATCCTACTCCCTATTTATGACTCAGCCACAAGAAGTTCTAGTCTCCCAGGCTTAAACCTATTTCATTGCTTCCAGCCTTTGTGCTTTGATGATCTTTTGCTTACACTTCCACTGTCACAGACACTGACGACTGCCTGCATTACTGTGGGATCTCTGTCTATTCTCTCCGCAGATATGAGCCACTCAAGAACAAAAACTAGTCTCACATAACCCTGGTCAAGACTCTGAGAACTCAGAGAATGCTTTCACTAAATACCCTTGGGCTTAAATTCTTTATTTTCTTCTTCAGCACAGCTTTCTAATGTATTAAACTAAATAGTCAACATACTGAGGGAGACAGAGGCCATGGTGTCTTTCTTTCAAGAAAAGTTTTCTTGGGCTCTTTTAAGTATGGAAAACCATCTTGTCAAACACAGTGCCAAACCTTTCTGCAATTACTGGTTGGTACCCAATCAATTAAACAGCAACTTGCAATCAGCTGTCAGAGTACTCCCTGGTTCTATCTTATTGCCACTTGTGCTGAGAGTTCACCACCAGTACCAACAGACTGGTTTTAGGCAGGACAAATCTGGAGATTGGAGCTGTCACCCTCTGTAAACTGACCATTTTCATCATCCATTGTGTTAGGTAAAGAGAATGGAAAGCAAGAGGGTGTGTGTGTGACTTTCCTTTCCCCATAGCAATCCTAATTATTCTTATAATTTCTGCACAGTTATTAGTTAATGTGGCATTGCCACACTTACTTTCAAATGCCCAAATTAGAGTCAGTTGATTCAGTCTTCCCAAATCAAATTATACCAGATAAAGTGTAGCAGTCAATAGTCAGGCTCTTGATAAGACATCATTATGAGTAATATTTTGGGAGGCTGTTCTTAATAAGTAAGGGCTGGACTGAATTGCTCTAAAAAAGGTTTACTGGATTTCAGGGTTAAATCCTGGCCCAGGAATTTAGGGAGCCAAGGGGAGGGTGAAAAAGAATATATCTATGCTTCAGTGATTCACTCCCACTGTTTTTTGGTCCATTAAGGTTTCAGAAGGAAAATACTTATCTTTGACAGCCAGTGCCTTCTGGAAAAAAATTTCAGATGATTGATGAATTTTTAACAAAATCGCAAGCTAAGAGACAATGACAGTAGAATGTGCATTTCTGCTTGGAGGAAGCTTAAGGTTTCAACTCAAAAACCAGATCCTAGGGGCACCTGGGTGGCTTAGTCGGTTGAGCGTCCGACTTTCGCTTAGGTCATGATCTCGCGGTTCGTGGGTTCGAGCCCCGCGTCGGGCTCTGTGCTGACTGCCAGCTCAGAGCCTGGAGCCTGTTTCGGAGTCTGTGCGTCCCTCTCTCTCTGACCCTCCCCTGTTCACGCTGTCTCTCTCTCTCTCCTAGAAATAAATAAAAAAAATAAAAAATTAAAAATAAAAAAATTTAAAATAAAAAAAAAACAGATCCTAATGATTGGGAATAGCTTCTTATATTCCTGTGTTGGAAAGGACTGCAAGGAATCTTCTGAATAGACTGGACAAGTATGCCATGGTTGACTGGCAATGTCTGGCATGGGTGTAGAATGGATGAGTGAAGCACAAAGAAATTTGAATACTCCATCGAGCAACAAAGACTCTTAATCTACTAGGAGAACCTATGGGGAAAACAAAACAAAATGCTTAATTTTAAATTCATTGCCAAAAAAATTATTTTTGTGTGTAGGAAAGAAACATGTGCTTTCTGTTAAGATTGCTCAGATGATAGCAAGAGCTTGACACCAAGAGGATAGAAGCACCTGAAAGTAGGGACAATCCAAAGAAATCAGAGCCAAGAGACAGAGACTGATTTCTGACGACATAGTTTCCAAATCTGGATCTAACTCTGCCTTTAATCAGAAAGATTTACCCTTGGATTTTAGTTACATGAGCCAATTACTTACCCTGTTTATCTAAGTTAATATGAGCTGAGGTTATGTTATTTGCAACCTAATGTGTCCTAAATAGGTTTTTAGAAAAACCCTACAGGGGAATCTTTTAGAAAGGGCACTTAATTTCTTTTGATTTTGAGTCATCTTATCTATCAATGGAAAAAAAATACACCTCTCTGTATTTGTTTAATTGGATTACTGTAGAGACTAGCTGAGATAACAAACATGAAAGTTCTTTGAGAAATGTATGTGGAATTTTAAAAATTAAATTTCAGGTATGTGTGTGTGGTCTCTGTGCATGCTAAGGAAGGGAACTAAGTTATCTGCATGTCGGGTTAGATAAGAAGGTAAATAATCCTCTGCCTCATCCTCCTCCTTTTCTTTTTTCCTGTTTCAGAAACCTGTCATCCATAGAATTATGCTATGGATGTCATATGCATGTGGATGTCACCAAAGCTAGCAAATTCTTTCCTTTTTTTGGAGGAATTTTCTATATGATTGAACACTTTGATTACCTGTTTTATTACAGTGTCTAGAAACTTTGTCTGAATTTAGTAATTTCTTCATGTTTCTTGCAATGCCCTCATTGTATAGCACTCTGAGATAAATTCTCTGTGGACCTGGCCCTTGCATTGATTTTGAGTCTCTTACTTAAGACTTAAGTAGTTCTCTGTAACTCCACTATATTTTAAGAGATCTATTGGAATATCAAAGCTGGAAAGCTCTCTTTAGCACTCTCCAGGTTTATGAATGCGCTGTTCCATTCATCATTCCTGCTTTGGGCTCCATCATTCAGCTTCTACGTGGTGTTTATCCTCTAAAGTTCTGGCATTCTTTGAGCCTTCCCACTTGACTGAGGCAGCATCTCAAGTGTGGAGTATAGTATACTGTGTTTATACCTGACCACCAATGCCTTTTCTGGTTCTAGTCTCAAAGATCGAGTATACAGTCTCAGGTCTCTAGTCTCAAAGATCATGTAGTTGTTCAGAAAGCCAGTAGCCATGTGTGTTTTTTGTTTTTGTTTGTTTGTTAGTTTGAATCTTATTCTTGAGAAATGACCCCTTTGAAAAACCATCTGTCCACAAGAATAACTCATATATTTCTTAAGGTCAATCCTTTCTTTCATTCAAATAGATGGTGGTGTTACCTCTTTCCCAGGTAAATGCCAATTCCTCTGGATTGAATTACATTTACTTTTACACCAAGTTATGTGAGTACTTTTCCTTTTGCTTACCAAATTGCCTTTGTAGGCACCATTCTGATTCCTCTGGGCAGTGACAACTCAAAGTACTGTGTACTAGACTTTTCTGAATGTTCAGGCCATTGGAGGAGATTTTATTGTATCCACCAGAGCAAATAATCCAAGTTTGAGGTTAGAAGTTTCTACTTAAAATGTTTCTCAGCCATGGGATTATGGCCAGCTCAGTCAGTAGAGTATGTGACACTTGATCTCAAGGTCATGATTTCAAGGCCATGCTGTGTGTAGATTACTTAAAAATAAAATCTTTAAAAATAAGAATATTGAACCAGCCCTATAACCTGGAAATGAATCTCACTTAATCATGGTGATAATACTTTTCATATGCTGTTGAATTCGATTTGCTAATATCTTGTGGATTTTTGCATCTGTATTCATCAAGGATATTGGCCTGTAGTTCTCTTTTTTTTGCGGGGTCTCTGTTGATTTGGGAATCCAAGTGATGCTGGCATCGTAGAAGGAGTCCAGAAGTTTTCCTTCCACTTCTAGTTTTTGGAATAGCTTGAGAAGAATGGGTTTTAACTTGAACTTAAATGTCTCGTAGAATTCCCCAGGGTAGCCCTCTAACCCAGGGCTCTTATTTGTTGGGATATTTTTGAAAACTGATTCTATTTCTTCACTAGTCATGGGTCTGTTCAGATTTTCTATCTCTTCCTGTTTGTTTGTTTGTTTGTTTTTGAAGCCAGCATCACTTCCACCAGACTTTTATCAATTAATTAATTAATTTAATTTATTTATTTACTTACTTACACATAGTTTATTGTCATGTTGGTTTCCATATAACACCCAGTGCTCATCCCCACAAGTGCCCTTCTCCATGCGCATCACCTCGCTTTCCCTCCCCCCAAATACCCATCAGTCTTCAGATTGTTCTCAACATTCAAGAGTCTCTCACGGTTTCCCTCCCTCCCTCTCCCCCACTTCTTTTCCTCTTCTTCTCCCCCATGCTCCTCCGTTAAGTTCTTCCTAATCCTCCTATACGTGCAAATATATGGTATCTGTCCTTCTCTGCCTGACTTATTTTGCTCAGCATAACACCCTCAAGGTCCATCCATGTTGCTACACATGGCCAGATTTCATTTTTTCTCATTGCCATGTAGTATTCCATTTTATAGATAAACCACATCTTCTTGATCCCTTTGTCTGTTGATGGACATGTAGGCTCTTTCCATGTTTTGGCTATTGTTGAGAGTGCTGCTGTGAACATTAGGGTCCATGTGCCCCTATGCATCAGCACTCCTGTATCCCTTGGGAAAATTCCTAGCAGTGCTATTGCTGGGTCATAGCAGAGTTCTATTGTTAATTCTTTGAGGAACCTCCACACTGTTTTCCAGAGGGGCTGCACCAGTTTACATTCCCACCAACAGTGTAGGAGGGTGCCTGTTTCTCCACACCCTGCCAGCATCTAGAGTCCTCTGATTTGCTCAGTTTAGCTACTCTGACTGGCGTGAGTTGGTATCTCAGTGTGGTTTTGATTTGTATTTCCCTGATGAGGAGGGATGCTGAGCATCGTTTCATATGTCTGTTGGCCATCTGGATGTCCTTTTCGGAGAAGTGTCTGTTCATGTCTTCTGCCCATTTCTTCACTGGATTATTGGTTTTTTGGGTGTGAAGTTTGGTGAGTGCCTTATAGATTTTGGATATAGCCCTTTATCTGATATATCATTTGCAACTATCTTTTCCCATTCCATCGGTTGCCTGTTAGTTTTATGGATTGTTTCCTTTGCCATGCAGAAGCTTTTAATCTTGATGAGGTCCCAGTATTTCCTTTTTTCTCTTGATTCCCTTGTCTTTGGGGATATGTCAAGGAAGAAATTGTTGCGGTTGAGGTCAAGGAGGTTGTTTCCTACTTTCTCCTCTAGGGTTTTGATGGTTTCCTGTCTCACATTCAGGTCCTTTATCCATTTGAGTTTATTTCTGTGTATAGTATGAGAAAATGACCTAGTTTCATTCTTCTGCATGTTACTGTACAGTTCTCCCACACCATCTGTTAAAGAGGCTGTCTTATTCCGTTGGATATACTTTCCTGCTTTGTCAAAGGTTAGTTGGCTGTACATTTGTGGGTCCAATTCTGAATATTCTATTCCATTGGTCTATGTGTCTGTTTTTGTGCCAATACCATAGTGTCTTGATGATGACAGCTTTGTAGTAGAGGCTAAAGTCTGGGATGGTGATGCCTCCCATTTTGGTTTTATTCTTCAATATGACTGTGGCTATTCGGTGTCTTTTGTGGTTCCATACAAATTTTAGGATAGTTTCTTCTAGTTTTGAGAAGAATGCTGGTGCAATTTTGATTGGGATTGCATTGAGTGTATAGATTGATTTGAGTAGTAATGACATTTTAACAATATTTATTCTTTTGATCCATAAGCATGGAATGTTTTTCCATTTGTGTCTTCTTCAATTTCCTTCATAAGTTTTCTATAATATTCATCATACAGATCTCTTATATCTTTGGTTAGGTTTATTCCTAGGTATTTATGGCTTTTTGTGCAATTGTGAATGGAATCAATTTCTTTATTCTTCCTTCTGTTGCTTCATTGTTGGTGTATACAAATGCAGCCGATTTCTGTACGTTGATTTTGTATCCTGCAACTTTGCTGAAATCATGGATCAGTTCTAGTAGGCTTCTGGTTGAGTCTGTTGGGTTTTCTATGTAGGGTATCATGTCGTCTGCAAAAAAGTGAAAGTTTGACTTCTTCTTTTCCAATTCTGATGCCTTTGATTTCCTTTTGTTGTCTGATGGCTGATGCTAGGACTTCCAGCACTATGTTAAACAATAGTGGTGAGAGTGGACATCCCGGTTGTGTTCCTGATCTCAGGGGGAATGCTCTCAGTTTTTCCCCATTGAGGATGATGTTAGGTGAGGGCTTCTCATAGATGGCTTTTATGATGTTTAAGTAAGTTCCTTCTATTCCCGACTTTCTCAAGAGTCTTTATTAAAAGGGATGCTGTATTTTGTCAAATGTTTTCTCTGCATCTATCGACAGGATCATATGGTTTTTATCTTTTCTTTTGTTAATGTGATATATCATATTGGTTGATTTGCGAATATTGAACCAGCCCTGTAACCCAGGAATGAATCCCACTTGATCATAGTGGATAATTCTTTTTTTTTTAATATTTTTTAAAAATTTATTTCTAGGAGAGGGAGAGACAGTGTGAGCAGGGGAGAGTCAGAGAGAGAGGGAGACACAGACTCCGAAACAGGCTCCAGGCTCTGAGCTGGCAGTCAGCACAGAGCCCGACGCGGGGCTCGAACCCACAAACCGCGAGATCATGACCTAAGCGAAAGTCGGACGCTTAACCGACTAAGCCACCCAGGCGCCCCTGTGGATAATTCTTTATGCTCTGTTGAATTTGATTTGCAAGTATCTTGTTGAGGATTTTTGCATCTATATTCATCAAAGATATTGGCCTGTAGTTCTCTTTTTTTGCTGGGTCTCTGTCTGCGTGGGGAATCCAAGTGATGCTGGCTTCGTAGAATGAGTCCAGAAGTTTTCCTTTCACTTCTATTTTTTTGACTAGCTTGAGAAGAATGGGTATTAACTCTGATTTCAATGTCTGGTAGAATTCCCCAGGGAAGCCATCTGGTCCAGGGCTCTTATTTGTTGGGAGATTTTTGATAACTGATTCCATTTCCTCACTAGTTATGGGTCTGTTCAGATTTTCTATATCTTCCGGTGTGTATTTTGGTAGTGAGTGTGTATTTAGGAATTTGTCCATTACTTCTATGTTGTCCAGTTTGTTGGCATATAATTTTTCATAGTATTCTCTGATAATTGCTTGTATTTCTGACGGGTTGGTTGTAATAAGTCCATTCTCATTCATAATTTTGTCTATTTGGGTGCTCCTTATAGAAGCAGAAAAAGCATTTGACAAAATACAGCATCCTTTCTTAATAAAGACCCTTGAGAAATTCGGGATAAAAGGAACTTATTTAAACATCATAAAAGCCATTTATTAAAAAGTCCACAGTTAATATCATCCTCAATGTGGGAAAACTGAGAGCGTTTCCCCTGAGTTCAGGAGCACAACAGGGACGTCTTCTCTCACCACTGTTGTTTAACATACAGCTGGATGTTCTAGCATTAGCAATCAGAAAACAAAAGGAAATAAAAAGCATCAGAATTGGCAAAGATGAATTCAAACTTTCCCTTTTCACAGATGACATGATACTCTGCATGGAAAATGAGACAGTTTCCACCAGAGCCTTAGTAGAACTGATCCATGAATTAAGCAAAGTCGCAGGGTACAAAATCAATATACAGATATCAGTTGCATTTTTACACACCATTAATGAATCAACAGAAAGAGAAATCAAGAAACTGATCCCATTCACAATTGCACAAAAAGCCATAAAATACCTAGGAATAAACCTCACCAAAGATGTAAAAGATCTTTATGATGAAAACTATAGAAAAAATTATGAAGGAAATTGAAGAAGACATAAATAAATGTAAAAACATTCCATGCTTATGGGTCAAAAGTATAAATATTATTAAAATATTATTACTACCCCAAATAATCTATACATTCATGCAATCCTAATCAAAATTGCACCAGCATTCTTCTCAAAACTAGAAGAAACTATCCTAATATTTGTATGGAACAAAAAGACACCGAATAGCCAAAGTAATATTGAAGAAGAACACCAAAAGACGGGACATCGCAATCCAAGACTTTAGCATCTACTACAAAGATGTAATCAACAACGCAGTATGGTATTGGCACAAAAACAGACACATAGACCAATGGAATAGAATAGAGAACTCAGAATTGGTCCCACAAATATATGGCCAAGTAATCTTTGACAAAGCAGGAAAAAGGATTCAATGGAAAAAGACAGCCTCTTTAACAGATAGTGCTGGGAGAACTGGACAGCAATGTGCAAAACAATGAAAGTAGATCATTTTCTTACACCATACAAAAAAATAAACTCAAAATGGATAAAGGACCTGAATGTGAGACAGGAAACCATCAAAACCCTAGAGGAGAAAGCAGGAAACAACCTCTTTGACCTCAAATGCAGTGATTTCTTACTTGACACTTCCTCAAAGCCTAGGGAATCAAGAGCAAAAATGAACCACTGGGACTTCATCAAGATAAAAAGCTTCTGCACCGTAAAGGAAAAAATCCATAAAGCTAATAGGCAACTGATGGAATGGGAAAAGTTAGTTGCAAATGACATATCAGATAAAGGGTTAATATCCAAAATATAAGGAACTCACCAAACTCAACACCCGAAAAACAAACAATCCAGTGAAGAAATGGGAAGAATACATGAACAGACACTTCTCCGAAAAGGACATCCAGATGGCCAACAGACATATGAAACGATGCTCAACATCCTTCCTCATCAGGGAAATACAAATCAAAACCACACTGAGACACTACCTCACGCCGGTCAGAGTGGCTAAAATGAGCAAATCAGAGGACTCTAGATGCTGGTGAGGATGTGGAGAAACAGGCACCCTCCTACACTGTTGGTGGGAATGTAAACTGGTGCAGCCCCTCTGGGAAACAGTGTGGAGTTTCCTCAAAAAATTAACAAAAGATCTCCCCTATGGCCCAGCAATAGCACTGCTAGGAATTTATCCAAGGGATATAGGAGTGCGGATGCATAGGAGCACATGGACCCCAATGTTCATAGCAGCACTCTCAACAATAGCCAAAACATGGAAAGAGCCTACGTGTCCATCAACGGACGAATGGATCAAGAAGATGTGGTTTATGTATACAATGGAATACTACATGGCAACGAGAAAGAATGAAATCTGGCCATGTGTAGCAACATGGATGGACCTTGAGGGTGTTATGCTGAGCGAAATAAGTCAGGCAGAGAAGGACAGATACCATATATTTGCACGTATAGGAGGTAGGAGGAACTTAACGGAGGACCATGGGGGAGTAGAAGGGGGGAAATAGTGGGGGAGAGTGAGGAAGCAAACCATGAGAGACTCTTGAATGCTGAGAATAAACTGAGGACTGATGGGTGTGGGGGCGAGGGGGGTGATGGGCATGGAGGAGGACACTTATGGGGATGAGCACTGGGTGTTGTTGGA
>NW_024082593.1:89421-129931 GCF_003009895.1 Hyaena hyaena | reverse complement strand
ACACATGGCCAGATTTCATTCTTTCTCATTGCCATGTAGTATTCCATGGTATAGATAAACCACATCTTCTTGATCCATTCATCTGTTGATGGACACTTAGGCTCTTTCCATGTTTTGGCTATTGTTGAGAGTGCTGCTATGAACATTGGGGTACATGTGCTCCTATGCCTCAGCATTTCTGTATCCCTTGGGTAAATTCCTATCAGTGCTATTGCTGGGCCATAGGGGAGTTCTATTGTTAGTTTCCTGTTTTAAAAATCATAATGCAGGGGCACCTTGGTGGCACAGTCGGTTAAGTGCCTGACTCTTGATTTCAGCTCAGGTCATGATTTCATGGTTTGGGAGATCAAGTCCCATGCATCAGGTGAATACATGGCCCCACTCATCTGACTCAGCTTTGCATTTGGACCAGTTTAGAATTGTAGAGCCTATGTAGTTTAGCTGCTTATAAGCAGGACTCAACACATACTCTTTCCTGGCCTCCTTGCCTGACAGATTACATTAACTTTCAGACACTTCTTTGGACCTAATATGTTTTAAAGTGACTCCTCTGTGAGTGGTAATGATGGAAAGAGTCTAAGGAAGATTTTTTAAAATAGCTATAATTATGGATATAGCTGTAGATACTGTATCAGGAAGATATGATGGAACATCCTGGTTGAAAAGGGTATTTAAAGAGCTCAGTTTACATTCCAAGTCCATTTGGGAATTGCTTGGTATGATTAACTGTCTATGCCCTCTGACTTGTGCAATTTAGGAACTTAGGAAACATGAACCTCAGTACATGAAAAATCCAGTCAGTCACTAATAACTCAGCCTTGATTGAGCTAAAGTGTGCTCTCGAAAGAGAGGGGAAAATAACGTTGTAGGAAGTATGTTTAACCTATATAAAAAAGATGTTTTTAACACATAATATGAAAATCAGTGCTGCAAATTATAGTCCATTTTATCAGTTCATTGAAGTAGGCTCAGCATGGGCTCTATTCCTCCCTCCCTTCACTGGCATTGCATTTCATTATCCTTTGTAGTAGAGTGGGAACAGAATGAAGCAGCACTTCTTTTCAAATACTTTGTAATTGGAACTTGAGCAATCTAGACCAGCCTCTTCAGCCCCAAGCAGCCTGAGTAAAAAGGTTGATAACTTTGTGAGAATGATGATGCCTTCCTTGAATGAGCCACAAGGAATACTCCAACTCTGTGTTTAGACAAGAAGTTTCCATATACATGTTCCTCTTCCATGTTACTCTTCTACAAGGGTTTTAGAGAGGTAGCATAATGGAGTTCTTTATGCAAAACGTTTTCAAAAGTTGTTTTAATGGAGAAATTTCTTTGGGCCTTAAGTTTCTATTTACCTTTTGTGACATGATTTAAAAATAAATCTCATTATCTTCCTTCCCCACAATCTCAGCAGTAGAATGGAGATAAGGCATGTCCCAAATGAACTGATGGCTGGGTATGCTCCTGGGATATCTAATGCGTCCCTTTAACAAATACAGTCTTTAACATGCAGTAACACTCACAACCTTAGTGCTGAGTGATAAGAATAATTGTATTCATTACACAGTTGAATACGTTATATGTTGAATATGTTGTTGAATATGTTATACAGGAACATATTTCTGAAATAATTTTCCTTGTCTAGAATTACACAGAATTCCACTGAGTTTTTTTTTATTAGGAAGGTTCCAATGAACTGTTCAGTGGCAGAGAGACTTCACGTTTAATTTAATTTCTCAGAACCAGGATATTGTTGAGAAAGGCATCAGAAAACCATTGAGTGGTGGTTAACAGGGACATCTCACTAATCAGGACTCATGTGTTCAAGCCCAGCAACTAACAAGCATTCATTGAGATATTCTTATTTAGGAGTGGACACTAAAGCACATAATGGACACTTGAGGACTCCAAAAAGTATATGCTTCCTGTTTCTTGTCTCCTTTTATTTGGTTTCAGAGGTGGCATAAATTTTTGTACTGAGGCAAAATAAAAATCAACTTTGGACAGATTTTCACACCCTCATCTGTTTGAACCCAGAACATGGGTGTAGACTAGAATCGACTTTTAGAACAAATTTTGCCAGTGTGGGGAATTCTTTTCTTATTTTGTTTTTGCATAGACAACAATCTGAAAAACAATACATTAGAAAGTCTTATAAGACTACTGTAAGCACCTATTGAAGAAAGGACTATATAATTTTAAGCTCCAGTACTGATCTGTAGCAGGCTGAATAGTGGTTCCTAAAATTATGCGTCCACATCCTCAGATCCTATGCATATAACCTTATTTGGAAAAAAAGTTCCCATAGATGTAATTAAGGATCACAAATTATGGAGATCATCCTGGAACAGTTGATAGGCCCTAAATCCAAGGATAAGTGTCCTTTACAAGAGACATACAGAGGAGAGACACAGGGAAAAGAGAAGAAAGCCATGAAAAGATGAGGCAGAGATTGTAGTGATGCTTCCACAAGCCAAGGGTCATCTGGAGCCACCAAAATCTGGAAGAAGCAAAGATTCTCCCTTAGAGCTTTTGGAGATATCATGGCCTTGTCAGCTCCTTATTTTTGGACTTCAGACCTCCAGAACTGTAAGAGAATATATTTCTAGTATTTTAAGCTATATAATAATTTGTTAGAGCAGCTTCAGTAAAATAATACATGGTCTTATCTCTAAGCATGGTATAAAGTCCTCTTGTTTCTGTTGGAGTTCAGATACATCATGGCATATGAACATCACACCTTACACTCTACTCATCGCCTACCAGTAGTCGTCAAGGCTAGGAGGCTAGTCTATATATCTAATTAGAGAATAAAAGGATATCAGGGCTGGAAGGTGCCTTAGTCTCCTCTTAAAGGAAGGTTGTTGGACAAGCTACCCACCTTAGAACTGAATCCTAGGCCCCACCCTACTAGTCATTGGCTGTGTGTTCTTTTGAGAAGCTGGGGTGGCCCTAGATTGATATAGAAAGTTCTCATAATCTGACCCCAAATCACCTCCCTCTGCAGTCTCACCTTCTACCTTCTACCCTCACTCTTAGCCTGCCAGTCACAGGAATACTTATGAACATGCCCTGTCCTCTGCTATTTATTTGCTGTTACTACACTGAGCTAAGAGAAGAAAAAATCATCTCTGAAACTCAGAATGCCTGTCCACAGACCTTTTCCTAATTCTCATATACGTAGCACTTTCTATATGCTCCCTCTAAGTATTGTACATTACTTTATCACCTCTAACCTCATTACAGAATTGCTCACAAATAATCCCACAAGACGTACAGGGTCCCCAACCTCCTCACTTTTTACTTCAGTCCTGCAAATTCACAGTGGCCTCTCCTGACACAGGACTTTTGTACACAGTTTTTTTTTTTTTTCCCTGAAGTCTTCTTTTCTTTTTTGTTTACATTACTCCACTAAAACCTTAAATCACGTTCATAAAGTCCACTTCTTTTATTTGTTCAACTTTTTGTGATTTTTTGCTCAATGCTATGTCCTTGCTGAGCATAGATTATGTCTGATTGTGTTCCTAGTATAATAGATCTAACAAAGGAAATATAAATGATGGTATGGTTAGTCTATTCAACAAAGTTCTATTCCAATATTCTATAAGTTACCCAACCATAGAAACTGTTTTTTTTTTTTTAATCTGTAACACTTAGCACAAAGCCTGTGTTCAATAACTATTTGGGAAACATCCATTGGATAAATAGGTGAACTAAATTCTCCCTTTGTGGACTACAGTTTTCCCGTGTAAAAAAAAAAAAAAAAAAAAAAAAAAAAAANAAAAAAAAAAAAAAAAAAAAAAAAAAAAAAAAAAAAAAAAAAAAAAAAAAAAAAAAGGTGAGAGCTGAACTACATCAGCAATTCTTATGCCTACTAAGTTATAGGTCACCTAGATGAGACAAAAAACAAAAACAAAAACAAAACAAAAACAAAACAAAACAAAAAACCCTCATGTCTTCTTAAGCCAGCTAGTCCCATTACCAATGAAAATATAACAACAAATCTATAAATAACTTTTCAAACTCAACACCCCTCCAAAAAAATATTAATCCAGTGAAGAAATGGACTAAAGACATGAACAGATATTTCTCTAAAGAAGACATCCAGATGGCCAACAGGCAAATGAAACAATGCACAATATCACCCATCATTAGGGAAATACAAACAAAAACCACAATGATATACCACTTCATAATTGTCAGAATGGCTAAAATCAACAAGTCAGGCAATAGCAGATGCTGGTGAGGAGCAGATGCTGGCAGAGAAAGAGGATCTCTTTTGCACTGCTGGTGGGAATGCAAACTAGTACAGCTACTCTGCAAAAGAGTATGGAGATTCTTCAAAAAAATAAAAATAAAATTACCCTAAGACTCAGCAATTGCACTACTAGGTATTTATCCAAGGGCTACACATGTGCTGTTTCAAAGGGACACATGCGCCCCAGTGTTTATAGCACTACTATCAACAATAGCCAAAGTATGGAAGGAGCCCAAATGTCCATTGATGGATAAATATATAAAGAAGAAGTGGTATATATATGCAGTGGGGTATTACTCAGCAATCAAAAAGAATGAAATTTTACCATTTGCAACTACTTGGATGGAACTAGAGGGTATCATGCTAAGCAAAATTAGTCAGTCAGAAAAAGACAAATAACATATGAGTTCTCTCATATGAGGACTTTAAGACACAAAACAGATGAACATGAGGTAATGGAAGCAAAAATAATATAAAAATAAGGAGGGAAACAAAAAACACAAATGACTTTTAAATATGGAGAACAAACAGAGGGTTACTGGAGAGGTAAATGGGTAAGGGGCATTAAGGAATCTACTCCTGTAATCACTGTTGCACTACATGCTAACTTTAAAAAATTATCCTACTCATAAGCCAAAAACATTTATATGTTATGTTTTATATGCTTATATGTTGTTTGATATATGTATATAAAATAAAAGAATATGACCAAAAATGGGTAGTGATATCATTTTTAAAAATATTAACCCGTTTTCTTCTTGGTTGGTAATTCCTTTTTACCTTACCCCTACTTCTACTTCATTTCTATCCACTAATTTCCTACCTCAAATTAGACCAGAGGTGATTTTACTTTAGGGAAAAATTGTTATGACAGAAAGCAAATAGAAAGAAGAGTCAATGCTCACTTCTCAACTTCAAATCAAGCCATTGAAGCCAATGACTGGGTGTCACCAGAGAATCTCTAGGAAGCAAACAGACAGAGGACTGAAATTGAGAAGAATTTCACAAAGGGACTATTTACAAAGGTGTGGGCAATATGTAGGAAGAACACAACGTGTTAGGAAACACATGGCAAACTGCACCAGGATGCTTTACCACTGTAGCCAAAAGGTTTAAGAGGAAGGAGAGAGCCTTGCGGAGAGTAAAGAGTACACTACTTGGCAGGAGTGGAGATACTCTGTCAAAGGACTAGACATCCTACAGTAACCTGACAGGGGTGGATCTGGGAGTAGAAATAACCAAATCTATGCCCTTCTTTTCTTTAGATCCTTCCTGGGCTCTTCTTTGCCAAAACCTGACTAAAACCCAGAGGGAAAGGGGGCCCACTGATAAAGCCCATACAGGGCAGCCTTCCACAGCTCAGAGGTGAAGGGCAAACAAGATACCCTGAACAGACAAATACTGGTTTCAGAGAATGAAGTTAAGGAAAACCATCAGCCAAAAGTTTATTACATAACAATACATTTGAGGGGGAAATGGAGTACTCTAAGGACCAGTTTTTCCTTCCCATTTTAGTTTAGTCCCTCAAAATAAAGACCTTGGGACTAGAGCAAAAGGAAGGTGGAAGGGAAAGAAGGCAACATGATGCTGGGGAGGGGTGCCCGTTGAAGGCTCTGTTTTATCCTCTAGGCTGAATTCCATAGGATGACAAAGTAAAGTTCCAGGAGGTGAGAACTTAGATAGTATTGCTACACCTCCAGCAGAACCAAGGAAGTAGCAACTCTCTTGGAACCTCCAGCATGAGCACACTGTGGCAGCATTAGAGCTAAATAGCTTTTAGCAGAGTTTAACTGCAGGCCTAAGAGCTTATTTGTCCTCCAGTCCCACTCAGTGCAGGGGAACTGGAACTGCTTGCAGTTTTGTGTGCCCTTTCTTGTAAACACCCCAAGAGGGTGCAGAGGTTGTGAGACAACAGGCCAATGGGATCATGGAGATCATCTCAGTAAATGTCAACATTCAAAGATGATTTTGCTCAAAAACCAGTCTGTGCATTACACTGGCTTCCTAAAACTTAACTGCAACCCCACGGAGGAGGAGAGGAGAAAGTTCATGAAATGATTGAGTTTACTCTCATGTGGGCTAAAATTAAGTTTCAGCTATTGTGAAAATAGGAAGTCAAGACAGAAACTAAGTTCAATCATGGTAAAATAAAGCTAGATTTCTTTTATGCATACCTGAGTTATGTCCCATACAATGGATCTTTCCCTTGTTGGACTCGGTGAACTGTTCATCCCCCTCCAAGGCCTCAGACCACACGTGGGAAGGCATTAAAAAGTGAGGTTTCACAAGAAATGGGACATTCCCTTTGTCCCCCTATACTTTCCACTGTTATTTAGCCTTTATTGGGAATATAGGTCAAGAGAAAAGATGATAACTCCTTGAGTAATTATCACCTACATGATAGAAAAACTCACAGAACAAAATATGCCATTCAAACCCATTCTATTATCTGGCCGATTTCATCAAGGAAATCCCTATCATTGCTCCACTGGCACATGGTTTAGATCCACACCTTAGGAGCCTGGATCCTGTGCCACTTAAGTCAGCTGAAAATGAAGCACGAGTCTATTGGCTTTGAACCTGAATTTCTCCCTGCAAGCATCTTAGGGACTGACACTATCTTCCTACCAAATGAGCTCTCACCCCCAGTGCATTTCACTTGAGTTGCAAGGGATCAGTATTCAGACTGTCACAGTAAAAAAAAAAAATGTTAGAAACGGAAGATCATTTAGGGTTTAGAGATGAAGTATTTCAGATAAGAAAAATGAGAACCATAGAGAGAAGATTATTTCCCAAATGTCATCTAAAGACTGAAATTGAGTTAGAAACCAGGCCTTCTGATTACAAAACCAAAGTCTTTCCCTTCTGCTACTCTGTACTCCCTCACCACCACCAGTCAGGAAATATAGCTGGAACCTTCCTAAGATGGACACTCCACACATTTTGTATGTCCCAGGACATATGCTAAGTACTAGAGATAAAATTATGAGGAAAATAGATCTGGTCTCTGCCTTCAATGTGCATGCACCTATCTACACTGGACTTGACCCAGAGTCCTGAAACTATTTATCTAGAGAATTGGTGTATTGGAGAAGCCACCTCAGTTTCTTAGCAAACTGAGACAAATTGAGTGGTCAGTGGCCTGAATCCCATCCATGCAAACATATGAAATATTGTTTGGACTTTCCACATCCTGGTTAAAATCAGCAAACAGTTTTGTTTCCATTTGAATGAAACATTTCTTAATGAGTGGTTAGCATAATGACTACAGCTATCATAGATCTAATCTTTGACATGAGTAGCAATACAAGGAACACTTTCTTCTACTCTAGGCTGCTAAAGAGTAGATTTTTCAGACTGCTATTTAATAGAGAATTTTAGGGATCTGATGAGAGGAAGACTTTCCCTGGACTTAAACCATGAGTCCAGATAACATAAAAAGCCTTGATAACCAATGAAGACTATGTTCTGAAGACTTCTTCACCATGTTTTTCTCTCTCACATTTCTGTAGGTTTTGTGAATCCTCTGAACTCACCAACTCAGGCAGTAAGGGCCTTCCAAAGAGAATGCGGGGCCTGGATACACCAGAGTGAAATAAGACAATTTGGGCTTTTTAGCTTCAAAATAGTCCTTGGAAACCAAGGGTCTTGATTTGTAGGAAACAGAACTTTTGAGTTTCTATGGGGCTCCTGGGTGGCTCAGTCGGTCAAGCATCCAACATCAACTCAGGTCATGATCTCACCATTTGTGAGTTCGAGCTCTGCATTGGGCTGTGTGTTGACAGCTCAAAGCCTGGAGCTTGCTTCGGATGATTCTGTATATCCCTCTCTCTCTGCCCCTCCCCAAATCATGCTCTCCTCTCTCTCTCTCTTTCTCTCAAAAATAAATAAACATTAAATTAAAAAAATTTTTTTGAGTTTCTAAAGTCTGAAGAACTTATAAGTACTTATAAGTAAACTTGCACATTTTCTCCCGTAAGAGATAGATTAAGAAAAATCAATCAAGAGCCAGGTTTTCAGACAAAATAATATTCTTGTATGTGGAGAGGGTATACAGTGTGAGGAAGGGTGTGGTAAAGAGGAGCATTTGGTGAGGTATTGGAGGGAAGGACCCAGGACCACATGGACAGAAGAGTTAGTGATCACAGATTCACCATATCCATGCCCCCCACCAAGGATGCTCCACAACCTTGTAACAGAGTCCTGTAGACCCTCCAGACACCATCTAAGCCAACCCCAGTGCTGTTCAGGCTTCTTGTTTTCTTTCTAGGCACTGTTATTTAAGGATGACAGCCCATGGATGGGTAGGCCCTCTGCTAGTATGGATTGTCTAGCAGAAATGACACCTATCCATGCCCCAAGACTTTCTTCAGGCCTGTCCAAGCTGTATTGTATGAACAACTCTACTGAGTTTGGGAAAGGCAGGTGAGCTACAGCTGATGTTGCAGAAGCTTATTGTCAATGATAAGCATCATGCAGCAGAACTTTGGTTAGCTTCTTGCAATCAGCCAATTCAGTCCTGTGTCCATGGCCTGACTGTTTACACCCAGTATATCCATTTGGGTACTTCCTTTGGGCACATAAAAGAGCATGTGGTGGGAAAAATAAGCTTGTCAAATATTGTGATGTGGAATTCATGTGTAAGAGGAGTATCCCAGTTGGTCCACATTCTGGTATGGAAACTGAATAAACTGAATATGAGGAGACCAGCTAGGATTGACAGAGGTGGGACAAGCTTTATTGACAATGAAGACAGATATGGCCAGGTTACTGAGAGAATATTTCAGGTAGGGCCTTGGGAGTTAAAATGATCAAAGAGCATAAATGTTCAGAAAAGGGTTCCTTCGAAAATCTCATACACACTAAGTTATTACTCACTTCCTCCTCTGCAAAAGGGGTAACTTCAGCTAAGGGAAATAATAAGGACTCAGTAATGGCTAGAATAGCTGGATATTAAATAGTATTTAAAAGGACATATATTTTTAGAGAAAAGAAGTAGGAAGATGAAATGTAATACCAACTGACCTGTCATTTATGGAGCAACTAGAATGACACCCTTTAAAAAGGGAGTCAGAAAATTTTATCACCATTCCTGAATGTACCCTTAAAGAGGTTCACCTTGCAATATAGACAAGATACCAACTTCTTACTTACTTTATAATCATCCCCCGCATCTTTTCTTTTTCTTTTTTCTTTCTTTTCTTTTTTTTTAATTAAAAAACTTTTTTATAGTTTATTTCTTTTTGAGACAGAGAGAGACAGAGCATGAGCAGGGGAGGGGCAGAGAGAGAGGGAGACACAGAATCTGAAACGGGCTCCAAGTTCTGAGTTGCCAGCACAGAAAACGACATGGGGCTCAAACCCACGAACCCAGAAATCATGACCTGGGCTGAAGTCAGATGCTTAACCGATTGAGCCACCCAGGTGTCCCCACCCTCTTCAGTCCCTGACCTCATTTCTTGCTACTTCCCCTTCCCCTTCCCCACCCAGCTTGGCAAGTTCCCTGGCATCTTTAGCATGCTCATCAATAACCTCTTCCCTACATGGAGCCTTGCACATGCTCTTCCCTCTCCTTGGAAGCCTTCTCTACATCCCACCCACCCCCTCCAGGCTTATCAAGATTAATTCTCACCTATCTTTTAGGTCTTTGCTTGAAGGTCACTTCCTCAGAGAAAACTTACTTGACCTTCCAGTCCACTTATTACTGGTAATGAATAATTTTCCTGTGTGGCACTTATCAAATTTCATAAGCATGCTTTCACTTGTATGCGCATCTGGTTGACTGTGGCTGCTGATTTCCAAGACCCCTAATTTCACCACTTTACCATCCACATCTCCCTTAAGGAATAGAAACAAAACAAGTATAAATGTGTGAGTTGCAAAGCCAGCTGGGTTGTGAGACCCATGATGACTTTTGTGATGTGTTAATCCCTCCTGGTGCAGAGGGGGAGCACACTGCCATAGGGATCTTAGAGATGAGGGACGGTACTGGGCTTGGGCTTTTGAGTGCTCCTGGATGTCATTCAACCTCCATCTCTTGCCTGTCCACAGCTCTTGCTTGGAATATACTTCGACATCTCCCTTATGAGCCAAGAGTTTTTATTCCCATTTACCAGAGAAACAGACAAAAGTGAGAGGGGGAAACGTGTAACAGGAAGTGCTTTCCTGTGATAGTGGAGCCTATGCTCTTTCCAATAGCATTGTCCTTTATAAATGAAGGCAATGATGGAAGCTTTTGCCAACATCACTGGAAAAAGACAGCACTGTCAGATAAAGTAGATACAGGGACAGACAGACAGATAGACCATTTCTCCTTTGCTGCCACCCAGGATGTTGACAGATCCTTTCAGTGCACTTCCCAAATCCTTCTACTCCCCACAGTTCTATCATCTTGTCATGGTTTACCTCTTCCCTGGTGTCTGCACTTTCTTTTCTTTTCTTTTCTTTTCTTTTCTTTTCTTTTCTTTTCTTTTTTAAATGTTTTATTTATTTCTAGGAGAGAGAGACAGCGTGAGCAGGGGAGGGTCAGAGAGAGAGGGAGTCACAGACTGAAACATGCTCCAGGCTCTGAGCTGGCAGTCAGCACAGAGCCCGACGCGGGTCTCGAACCCACGATCCGTGAGATCATGACCTAAGCGAAAGTCGGACGCTTAACCGACTAAGCCACCCAGGCGCCCCTGTCTGCACTTTCATTAATTCCTTATCACCTGTCCCTCAGCTCTAATCTAGGACTTTGTGAGTACAACTAATTAAAGGTCCTTAGAAAGAGATATTGACCTGCAATTCAGCCTTTTCTTTTAGCAGGATCAATCTTTAGATTACTGGTCAAGAGGACATGTATTTAAAAACATGTCCAGCTAATAAGCCCTTCAGATGTGTTCATGAAGTCTCATGAGCTGCTTGTGAATTCTAATTAAATATCCTGCTTAGTGCTTAAGAAAAGCATGCCTGACAGAGGTACACATGGGGATCACAGCTTGCCTGAAGAATTTGTTGCAGTAAGAAGAGAGAAAAAGATTATATGGATAGATAGATGGATTCATCTATCTGTCTATCTATATCTATCTATCTGTCTATCTATTTTTATCTATCTATCTATCTATCTATCTATCTACCTTCCTGTGTATATCTATCTCTATATTTATAATCTATATCTATAGAGAACCCCGGGCTGCATAAAAGGAGGAGCTGACTTCAAGCTGGAGCAAATGTCCCCAATATATGAATTATAATAATATGTGGCACAAATTGTCTATTATATGACCTGCTTATCTAGAAGCTTTGAGATTAGCTAGACTAATGTGGAGATACGAAAATCAGGGCCATGAGAGAATACATGAACTTGCTCAGTTTCCATGCAACTGTCCCATTGCAGCTTGGAGACTGAACTTCAGGGCCTTCAACACCCAGATAGGCTTTATCCCAGATAGGCTGCCATTTGTCAGGAGTGAAATTGAGAGAAGCTAGTCATCTTTCTGTTTGGCCTAGAACACCTTATTTCTGATCTCTCTTAAACATACACAATAGCTTCCCAATCACTCATGCAAAGAGAACAAAGAGAAATATGTAACATGCATTGAATTGATGAGTGACAGGACAGCAGGATAGAAGGAATTTGGGACTTGCAGTATCTATTACTAACAGCAGTATCTTTTATTGATTGCTGGCTGTATCCAGGTGTGATTCTTACCTCTTTACAGGTATTAACTCATTTAAAAATGAAGTCTTAGAGGCTTAGAAAAGTCAAATGGCCTGTATGAGCTCACACAGTTGGTCAAAGTTGGGGCCAGAATTCTAGGTTTAGACCTGTGTTGCAAAATGATTCTTATGTATTTTCTCGATAGACAGATGCAAATTAATTTGAATTCAGATGAGTGATTCGGTTCCTGTTATTTACAAAGATTTATTTGAGTACCAGCTTGTGCTTGACCTTTGACAGGAGCTAGAGGAGGTTCACATAATGGAACAAAAAAGAAGCTTATGGCAGACTAGCATAGTGAATAAAAGCTCCTGCTTATGTCAGACAAATGCAAGATTGTGTTCTGCCTTATTGAGAAAATTCCTTAAAATTTCTTCTTGATCATAAATTTTCTCATCTTTAAAATATGGATAAAATAGTACTTACTTCCTCTTTTTGTTTTGTTTTGTTTCAAGTTTAAAATAGTACCAGGGCACCTGTAGGCTTAGGTTAAGTGTCTGACTTTGGTGCAGGTCATGATCTCACAGTTTGTGGGTTCAAGCCCCACATCGGGCTCTGTGCTGACAGCTCAGAGCCTGGAGCCTGCTTCAGATTCTGTGTCTCCCTCTCTCTCTACCCTTCCCCCACTCATGCTCTGTTTCTCCCTGCCTCAATAATAAATAAACATAAAAAATTAAAAAATAAATAAATAAATAAAAATAAATTAAAAAATAAAATAGTACCTACTTCTTAGGGTTGTGAGAAATTTGGGTTGGTCCAACTCAAATTTTCTGGAACTGCCAGGCACTGGGGGATTAATAAAGCTCATTAATGAGATCCTCAGTCATCATGGATGGATACTGATAGTGATGATGACTGATGAAAATCTGTGGTTTCCAATGTTAGTGGTAATGGTGATGATGGTGAAGATAGATCAGTGGTGGTGATGTTACTACTACTGTTGCTGCTGCTGATATCCTGATAGTGATGAAGCAGAATATGGCTCTGAGAGGTTAGGAGCTGACCACAAAGGTCAGTGGCTCCTAACTGGAGGAGATTTTTCTCAGGTGATAATTGCCAGTATCTAGAGATAGTTTTGATTGGCACAACAATGAAGGGTGGGAACCAGGGATGCTGTTAAACACACAATGCACAGCATAGTCCCCACAATAAACAATTATCAAGCATGAAGAAGACACACAAATAGCCATCAGGTATATGAAAAGGTACTCAGCATTCAATAATCAGGAGGAAAATGAAGATCAGAACCACAGTGAGGTAAGAGATCACCTCACAACTGTTTCTGGGTATTTTCACACACACACAAAAAAGTAAGCATTGGTAAGAATGTGGAGAAATTGGAACCTTATACACTATTGGTGGGAATCTAGAATAGTGCAGCCACTGTGGCAACATTATAGAGTTTCCTGAAAAAATTGAAAATAGAACTATTGTATAATTCCCACTACTGGGTAAATATCCAAAATAATTGAAATCAAGATCTTGAAGAGATATTTTACCCCTCTTCTTACTATGTCCAATACAACATTATTCACAGTAGTCAATATATGCAAACAACTGAAATGCCCATCAACAGATGAATGGGCAAAGAAAATGGGATAGATGTACATAATGGAATATTTTTCAGCCTTAAAAAAAAGAAAATACTTTTGACAACTTGGGTGAACCTAGAGGACATTATGTTCAATTAAATAAGCCAAATCACAGACAGAAAAATACGGCATGATTTCACTTGTATGAGTTACCTACCTAAAGTAGTTAAACTCATAAAAGCAGAGAACAGAGTGGTAGTTGCCAGGAACTGAGGGGAAAGGGGAAGTTGTTTGCAATGCATTTAATGTTCCAGTTTTTCGTGGTTCCATACAAATTTTAGGATAGTTTGTTCTAGTTTTGAGAAGTATGCTGGTGCAATTTTGATTGGGATTGCATTGAATGTATAGATTGCTTTGGGTAGTAATGACATTTTAAGTATATTTATTCTTCCAATCCATGAGCATGAGATATTTTTCCAATTCTTTGTGCCTTCTTCAATTTTCTTCATAAGTTTTCTATAGTTTTCATCATACAAAAGACCCCAAACAGCCAAAATAATATTGAAGAATAAAACCAAAACGGGAGGTATCACCATCCCAGACTTTAGCCTCTACTACAAAGCTGTCATCATCAAGACAGTATGGTATTGGCACAAAAACAGAAACATAGACCAATGGAATAGATTTGATAACTCAGATTTGGACCTAAATTTATACAGCCAACTAATCTTTGACATAGCAGGAAAGATTATCCATTGGAAAAAAGACATCCTCTTTAACAGATGGTGTTGGGAGAACTGGACAGCAACATGCAGAAAAATGAAACTAGATCAATTTCTCACACCATACACAAAAATAAACTCAAAATGGATAAAGGACCTGAATGTGAGACAGGAAACCATCAAAACCCTAGAGGAGAAAGCAGGAAACAGCCTTCTAGACCTCCACCGCAGCAATTGCTTACTTGACACATCCCCAAAAGCAAGGGAATCAAGAGCAAAAATAAACGATTGGGACCTCATCAAGATTAAAAGCTTCTGCAGGCAAAGGAAACAATCCATAAAATTAATAGGTAACTGATGGAATGGGAAAAGATAGTTGCAAATGACATATCAGATAAAGGGTTAATATCCAAAATCTATAAGGAACTCACCAAACTCAACACCCGAAAAACAAACAACCCAGCAAAGAAATGGGCAGAAGATATGAACAGACACTTCTCCAAAGAGGACATCCAGATGGCTAACAGACACATGAAATGATGCTCAGCATCCCTCCTCATCAGGGAAATACAAATAAAAACCACACTGAAATACAAATCCCTCATCAGGGAAATAGAAATCAATACCACCTGACGCCAGTCAGAGTGGCTAAACTGAGCAAATCAGAGGACTCTAGATGCTGGCAAGGATGTGGAGAAATGGGCACCCTCCTACACTGTTGGTGGGAATGTAAACTGGTGCAGCCCCTCTGGAAAACAGTGTGGAGGTTCCTCAAAAAATTAACAATAGGATTCTGCTATGACCCAAGAATAACACTGCTAGGAATTTACCCAAGGGATATAGGAGCGCTGATGCATAGGAGCACATGTACCCCAATGTTCACAGCAGCACTCTCAACAATAGCCAAAACATGGAAAGAGCCTACGTGTCCATCAATGGACGAATGGATCACGAAGATGTGGTTTACCTATACGATGGAATACTACATGGCAATGAGAAAGAATGAAATCAGGCCATGTGTAGCAACATGGATGGACCTTGAGGGTGTTATGCTGAGCGAAATGAGTCAGGCAGAGAAGGACCGATACCATATGTTTGCACGTCTAGGAGGATTAGGAGGAACTTAACGGAGGACTGTGGGGGAGAAGAAGGGGGGAAATAGTGCAGGAGAGGGAGAGACGCAAACCATGAGAGACTCTTGAATGCTGAGAACAAACTAAGGACTGATGAGTGTGGGAGGGGGCGGGGGGAGTTGGGCATGGAGGAGGGCACTTATGGGGATCAGCACTGGGTGTACATGGAAACCAACTTGACAATAAACTATGTGTAAAAAAAATAAAGGGAAAACGGAAGAAATCTCTATGAATGTTTAACAGGATAGAGACTTTACAGCAAAGAAAATATGATTGAGGATAAAAGTTTTACAAGTATGTGTTGGGTATTGTGGTGGTAGATAGTAGTATTTAGAGAACCATGTTGACAAATTATATCAGTGAATAAATTTAAAAAGAGCTAGGTTTACATGAAAAAAAAAGTTTAAAAGATGTATAACTTAATATTGGTTACTCTGGTTGTGAATTAGTTTGTTTGTTTGTTTGTTTTTAACTAATAGTAACTGTTTTAAAGTTTATGTGTTGAATATACTTGCCGGCAAGTAAACTTGTCTTTGGGACTCTGGGATTTCTGCAAAAAATAAATAAATAAATAAATAAAGTTCCAGTTTTTCAAGATGAATAAGCTCTAGAAATATGCTGCCCTACACAGTGGGCTAATATAGTATTGTGAACTTTAAAATATGTTTAGAACATCGATGTCACGTTAAGTGTACTTACCACACCAAAAAATTACAAAAAAACATAAAGAAAAATTTTGGAGGTGATGGATATGTCTAGTATCTTGATTGTGGTGTATGTGTATCTCCCAAATCATCAAAATGTACACAGTAATACCAATATACATCTATTAGAATGTCCAAAAACAGGGGGCGCCTGGGTGGCTTAGTCGGTTGAGCGTCCGACTTTCGCTTAGGTCATGATCTTGCGGTTTGTGGGTTCGAGCCCCGCGTCGGGCTCTGTGCTGACTGCCAGCTCAGAGCCTGGAGCCTGTTTCAGTCTGTGACTCCCTCTCTTTCTGACCCTCCCCTGCTCACGCTGTCTCTCTCTCTCTCTCCTAGAAATAAATAAAACATTAAAAAAAAAAAAAGAATGTCCAAAAACAGGAACACTAACAACACCAAATGCTGACAAGGTTGTGAAGCAGTGGACCTGTTATTCATTGCTGGATATACAAAATTGTACAGCTACTTTGGAAGAAATTTGGCAGTTTCTTACAAAGCTAAACATACTCTCACCATACCATCCAGCAATAACACTTCTTGGCATTTACTCAAAGGAGTTAAAAGCTTATATCCACACAAAAATCTGCACACAGCTGTTTAGAGTAGCTTTATTCATAATTTCCCAAACCTGAAAGCAACCAAGATGTTCTTCCTCAACTAAATGGATAAATAAATGGTGGCACATCCAGACAATAGAATATTATTAGTACTAAAAAGAAATGAGTTATTGAGCCCTGAAAAGATATATAGGAACCTTAAATCCATGTTACTTAAGGAAAGATGCCAATCCAAAAAGACCACATACTGTATGATTCCAACTATATGACATTTTGGAAAAGGCAAACTATGGACACAGTAAAAGATCAGTGATTGCCAGGGGTTGGAGTGAGGGAAGGGGTGAATGGGGGAGGACAGAGAATTTTGAGAGTGAAAATGCACTGTGCAAAACCATAATGATGTACACATGTCATTATATATTTGTCCGAATCGGTAAATGGTAACGCAGTGATCCCTGAGACAAATGATGGACTCTGGGTGATGAAGATGTGTTGGTGTAGATCCACCAAGTGGAACAACTGTAGCTCTCTGGTGCAAGATGTTGATGATGGCAAACCAATGGCTGTGTCAGGGCAGGGAGTAGAGAGAAAGTCTTCCTCTCAATTTTGCTGTGAAGTTATACATTCTATATGTACAGTGTGTGATTTTTTTGTTAAATAAACAAACAAAAAAGATTTCTCCAGCCTAAAACCTAATGCTAAGGTTGAGAAACCCTGGTCTAGGAAGATGGGAAATCTAAATACTAGAAGTGAGAGACTGAAGCTTCCATTAACTGACTACATGACACAACCATTTCAACCACTGTCTTAAATTGCACAGTAATCTGTGCCAAAGGAAGAGTAAAGAGCCTCTTCAGATCCAGAAGCCTGTGATGAAGCAAGCCTCTCTCACTGGACATGGACCATGGTGGACCTGCGCCTCTGGCCCTTTCAAGTGCCCAACTGGTCATGGAATTAACAGGAGGGCCTCTAGCAGGAGCAGTCTCTCTCACTGAGGCTTTGGTGCTGTGATGGGAAGCACTAGGCAAGAGGAGGAGGCAGGGGAGAGAGAAGGAGAGCCACCAATAAATGAAAGAATAATGGAACATTGATCAGCTCTTTATCACAGTGGGGAAGCTGCTTTGCTGAGCCCCAGTGCCGTCAGGCAGACACTTGATTAAACCTGCAGAGCTGCCTGGATGAATGGCCCTGTTTAGCTCCTGTCAGCAACTCTGCCAGAATAGAAATGTGAAGTGGGCTTGGTGCTCTCAGCTCAATGTTCAGTGGGCTGACTCCCTCTTTCCTCCACCATAGCTGGATCCAAATTCCAAACTCAAGAGCAAAAAGTTTGTTCTTCCTAGGAGATGGGGCTGGTTGTGTGTGAAACCGTGGGGAAGGCAAGATTCACTGGGAAAGTGTAGTTGTTTTGCACCTTGAAGCCTGGCATTTGCAAGAGGTTTTACTGACAAAGTTTTACTGACAGTTCTTCCTACAAGGCAGGGGGATGCCTATGTCCTTACCAAGTTCCAAATGCTTCCAGCAAGGAGAATGGGCTCGATTTTGTGATTAAATCTTTTCCGTCTTTTTCTCATTTGGAATTCTCTTGATGGCCTGTGAGTTTCCTGCTGCAAAAGCAAAAATACTTTTCTTAGGACATGAGGAGTTGTGGATTCTCTTCTACCTGAGATCACTGTATGATGTTAAAGAAGTCACATTTCACAGACTGAGTCCTCTACTGACAAATGCACATGATAAAGCTCATCTTCATGGAGGGACTTTTTATGAGCACAAATGAAGATGAATGTTAAAAGCATTATGAAAATTAAGCCACCACAGAAAGTTAGTTGCTGAACCCCACAGAGGGAGAGCACTTTGCAGACAAGGTTTGATCTTTCACCATCACTGGGGTCATAGTGCCTCACACTGTGGGCATGTAAAGTATAGTAAAGAGTATAGTAAAGAGAAAGGAAAACCCATGCCAATGTGTAAGTTATCCTGTCCAGCTGTCTCCCTAAGAAGGCAAACTGTGTCATGGAGGGCCCTTTTACTGGAAAGGTGATAAGCAAGGAGATTCAGGAGTGGATTACTTAGAACAAAGCTGGATTTCTCTACAAGAGAAAAAGAAATGAAAAATAACATAGTGGAGAATATTGGGATAGGGGTGGGGTCAGGGGAAACTTAGTAGTGGGTGGGATGATAGAGGAAGGGAAAAGGATAGTGTCTACAAAGTCTATAAGGGTGGGTTATGAACCTCTCTGATATGTGGTAACTGATATGGACCCCTTTTATGGGTCTCCCTGTGAAATTTTCAGTAAATACATAGCATGCTACTACTTTGTGAAATGAGCTTGAATTTGGGGGTTTCAGAATTGGTTTGAAGTTAGATCCCAGGATGCCCATAGGAGGTTTGCCATATTTTGGGATGCACTGCAAGAGAATACTCCTTTCTTTCCATGGTTGGCACTAGATCCTATACACTTTGACTCAAGTCTATAGTCTGACTCTGCTAGATACCAGGTCACACTTTATAATTGACCCAAATCTTTTTGACATTATTTACTTTAATTCCCTTTCAACCATATCAACAAACTATACCACTTTGGAGAAGAAGTGGAAGAATAGAGGGGACGCTAGAAAAAGAATCCCAAAGATAACCTTAAATCTACATCAGATTTTCCTTTTAGCCAAAACCTATTTGGTATTCAGCAGAAATTCTGTGTCTAGTATTTGACATAATTTAATAGACTATAATTTTCCCCTGTAGTCAAGATACTAAGAAAATGAGGAGTGTTTCATCCGCATCACACAAAATAGTAACCAGGGCAGACTTGCAAACAACAGTAAAGAATAAAGGCCCATGAGGGCCAACAGAGTGTTGTTAACTTCAGATTCAGGCACATACACTCCACAGTTTAGAAAGTTCTTTTATTATCGTTATGTTCTTTTATCCTCATGACATTGCTGTGTGGTTGATAATATTGTTCCCACGTGTAGAGCCTGAAACTGAAGCCAGAGAGTTTAGGAGTTAGGAAATGGTTCATGTCCAGGGATAAAATGCATATTCTTAAGTTCAGTTTTTTAAATGTAATGTTTGGTGTTGGAGAAGGTGAGGTGAAGGGTAGGAGGGCAGTCAGCAAGCCCAACAGATTCAAGAGACCTCTAATTTCCCTTTCCTGTACATTCTCATCTCAGGGGACATTTTTAGCTAGTCCTTACCCATCCCTCCATAATTTATTTTGGTGAGCTGGGGAAGTGTCTGGCTATCAACAAAGTTCTAGCTTCTTTCATTGTCTAGAGTTTTTTTTTTAGGAAACTGTCCAGAAAGGGGCCATGTTTCTCAGTCTTCCTCACATGGAGGTCAAGCCTCATGATGAAATCTCACCAATGGAATGGAAGCAGAAGTAATGAATTCACTGAAGACTAGGTACCTGAGAAGTATGTGTGCCTCCTCAGTGTTTCCTCTTCATTTTCCCCTGGGAGGATACAGAGAATTCTGAGACCCTGGAGGATGGTGGAGACACAATGAGAAGAGGTTGGGAAGAGGAAAGCTGCAGTAGACCACTAGGTGGAAGAGGCATAAAGTTCTATTTTGTTAAGATCCTGCATGTAGAGATTGATTTGTCAAAGCAGTAGTTGCCACCCTGCTGACACAGGTGGTCTTGCATCTTGTCATGGAACTTAAGAATAATTGGTACCTAGTGTGTTGGGGTTCCCAGCAAAATTGAAACAGAGAAAATATCATCTTTTAAAAATGCACCCAAGTTTTAACATCCTTTCATCCATGAGTAGGCCCTGCATTTAGAAAACATGAATTTAAATAATAATAATAATAATAATAATTTCATTTACAATGAGAATATATTACTACATACTATAACATATTTCATTATATGTATTAACTTACCATGTGAAGGAAAATTATAGTAAGAACTTATACATTTAAGCTACACAACAAGACTTGACAATCAACAATGAAAGAAAAAATAAGTAAACTACACAACAAATGTGTGTGTGTGTGTGTGTTTGTATTAAAAAATGTGTTTGGAGGGGCGCCTGGGTGGCTTAGTCGGTTAAGCGTCCGACTTTCACTTAGGTCATGATCTCACGGTTCGTGGGTTCGAGCCCCGCGTCGGGCTCTGTGCTGACAGCCAGCTCAGAGCCTGGAGCCTATTTCAGAGTCTGTATCTCCCTCTCTCTGGCCCTCCCCTGCTCACTCTGTCTCTCTCTCTCTCTCTCCTAGAAATAAATAAAAATATTTTAAAAAAATGTGTTTGGAGGTGTTCAATCTTCTAAGGTACAGAACTCTGTGTCCTAGATTATTCATTCTCATAAGTTGAACCCCCAGAGTAACTTTGTTTTCTAGAAAAATGTGAATTTAATAATTACAGGATTCTTTACCTTTCATATGTTTGATTTTCATAAATTTTATATTGACAGATTTAAACCTTAATAATCTGAGTCTGGACTCTGTACATCAGTTGACAAGCATTAGAAGCTCTCATGGGTGTAGTAGTGCCCACCTCCCAAGAGTTTAATTTGATAAACCACAGTATTTATGCAACTTTTTATGTGTTTGTTATTTGATGCTTTAAAAATAAATTAGAGAAGAAAAGTGAAAGTGCTGATACTAGAAACAAAAATATTGGTCCCATAAATGTAATATAATTAAGGTCAAGATAGAATTGATCTAGTATGATCACTTCTCAAATGGTGTGAATCTCTATCTCAAATGGGCTTTCAAATATAGCTGAATTACAAAGAAAAAGAACAAGATTAAGTGTAGTGTTTAAATATGTTGTGCCCAAAAGGCACAATGTATTTACAGATATTATAGTATTTTTATATCTCTGCCAGTGAAACACACAACCCACTGAACAATGACCACAACCAAAAGTATGATACTATTTTTTTAAATTTATTTTAATGTTTACTGTTTATTTTTGAGAGAAAGACAGAACGCAAGTGGGGAGGGGCAGAGAGATGGAGACACAGAATCCAAAGTAGGCTCCAGGCTCTGAGCTCTCAGCACAGATCCCAATGTGGGGCTCAAACTCATGAACGCAGAGATCATGACCTGAGTCGAAGTCAGATGCCACCCAGGTGCCCCTAATTTCAAATGTCTTTCTTGTATTTGTGTTTTAAGGACACATTACTTACAAAAAGTAGATGTTTCTAATATATTTCATTCCTTACTGTGGCCTCCCAGAAGCTATGTGACAAATTTGTAGCCCAGTGCCCATAACTATGTACACATTGAGGGCCTAAATGTAACATTTTCTCTACTGCCCATTGTGTTAACTGGTGTTATGCCCCTACTCTATTGAACATTTTCCTTGGTCCAGACCTTTTTTTTTTTTTTTTAATCAACTGTCCTTGTTTAGTATGAATTTATAAACTGTCAAATTTTTGTGTCTTGTTGTGAGGTAGAAAATAGGGGGACACACAGAGGCCAGATAAAGTTCTGAGCACATGTCAGGCACTGTGTCAAGGATTGTGATTGCTGGCAGATACTCCTCTCCCATCTTTCCTGAGAGAGGAGGACAAGTAGATCATCTGTGTACAGTGAAACTATGTCTACAGTACAGGCGTGTACAGGTGCTCTGGAGATCTAGGAGGAGGATGTGAACTGAAAATAGACAAGTGTTCACAGATAGCAAAACCCTCAGCATCCCTAAAAAGTAAAATTTATTAAGTTGAGTTTAGAATGCCTAGATCAGCTGAGAGAGACTGTATTTACTCCCTCTTCCTCTAGAAGACAGCAGAAAAGAGGCATAAAAGGGGGAAAAGGCCATATAAGAATCAGGGGTAGAGTGGAGGGATAGCAGTGGAGGAAAAGTAGTGAAGAATTTCTGAAATGTTGAATCCAGATGATGTGCTGCTGGTGGGGGCGCACAGCTCAGAACTGACATAGGAGAAGGCTCTGGGGGAGGCGGCAGCTCTCTTTGGAGGCATAAGGAGGAAATGCCAGTCCAGAATTGGCAGGTACAAAGATTTTTTTAAAAAAAATGGCCAAGGGGCGCCTGGGTGGCTTAGTCGGTTGAGCGTCTGACTTTCGCTTAGGTCATGATCTTGCGGTTCGTGGGTTCGAGCCCCGCGTCGGGCTCTGTGCTGACTGCCAGCTCGGAGCCTGAAGCCTGTTTCAGTCTGTGACTCCCTCTCTCTCTGACCCTCCCCTGCTCACGCTGTCTCTCTCTCTCTCCTAGAAATAAATAAATTAATTAATTAATTAATTAATTTTTAAAAATTGGCCAAAATAGAAATATTTACTTAAAGACTGCTTGGTTAATGTCTAAGCAAGTTGTTCTCCCTGATATGCACACATATAGCAAGGGAGTTCACATGAAGATATTGAGTTATTTGGTTGTAAGTGGCAGCTAGCCTCTTGGAATAGAATCCTCTCATGCTCCCTAGTATGAGCTTGTTGGATGAAGTCAGCACAACCACAGACCTGACTATCCCTATCCCTCCATGTAAGTCTTGCCAGTGGACAAGATATACCTATCACACAGAGTTCAAAGGCCAGAAATAATATAGAAAACCCATAGTCCTCTATAAATAGGTTTAGACAATTAATAATCACCAGTTACTAAAGGGTAAAAAGCAGCACAGAAGAGAGACCAAAATGAATAGAGGTTCTAGCTAATATTAAGCTCTTTTCTGAAGACTTTGTAGATATTAACTTCTATAATACTCAAACCAGGTTTTTGAGGTGTTTGCTTGTTGTTTTTGCTGTTGTTGTTGTTGTTGTTGTTGTTTTACAAATGAGGAAACCAAGGTACAAAGGCCAGGTGACTTGACCCAGGTCAAAAAAATTAGTAAATGCCACAACTCACATCCTGTTTCTTAACCATTTCCTGACTTATGATCAATGAAACATTATGACTCTGGAGGAGAAAGAACAAATTGAAGGGAAGTAAATTTAGATCTAAAGTGTTCTTACATCAAAACCTTCCCAAAACAACAACAACAACAACAAAAACCAAACCATGTGAGATGATTGTTGTGTACATTAACTTGATTTTGGTAATCATCTCACAACATATACATATCTAAACCATCACACTGTACACCTTAAATAGACACAATATTTATTTGCCTATTATATTTTAATACACCTGCAAAAAATACCCTTCAAATAATTTCCTCAGAGAAATTCAAGATGTCACATCTATGTAAAAAAAAAAAAAAAAGAGCAAGTTGCTATATTAAAGAAATAATATGAAAACAAAAACAAATCTTTGAGAGCTAAAAATATGATGGCCAAAATAAAAATGTAATTAAAAGTCTAAAAAGTCAACAAATGTCCCAAAATATAAAGAGGTACAAATGAAAAAGAAAGCTCAAGAAGCCCAAAAATTTTGCCAATCCATCTAGAGGGCAACAGTCATCAATAAATGTTCTAGACTCTGAGGCAGTCAACCAAGTTGAGATTTGGGGATGAGATGTTATTTTCATGTGCTGTTTTTGTTTTAAATGTATGAAAAAAGAGTCAATAAAATTATAAAAGTAAAAAAATGTTCTAGAAAGAGATGATGGAAGTGTCTAAAGAAGATATACAAGAAAAAAAAAGAAGACTGATTCCTAGAACTGAAGCATGTCTGGAAACTACAGAGTTTTCAAATTTAAAGTGTCCACTGATTTCTTGGTAACATGAATACAAAATGATCTACACAAAAACTTTTCCTCATGATATTTTAAAACACGAAGTGTCAAGCATTTATTAAAACTCCAGAGATTAACCAAACAATCCAGACTGGCACATAAATCTTTCATTGTCACTACTAGGCATATGAAGACAGAGGCATAATGCCCTGTGTCCCATTCCTCCTCCCCACCCCACCAGAGACCAATATCTATAGGCTATTTTGCCCTCCAGATTTTAGTTGAATTTTAACAATGAGAGACACCAGCAGGGTATGGAAGAGGATAAAGAGAATGAAGTCGGAATATTTATCCCCACAGTTTGCTCCCTGCCAGAGCTATGTCTTCTTTCTCTCTAGACCACAGCTCCAGTCAGGAAGCCTTCTCCATGCATCTGCTCTCTTAGGGCCTAGCATTGATAGCTCCCTACTGCTGCCTGCCCTGGGGTATTCCACTATCCCTTCAGTTTTCCCAAATCTCGCCCACATCTTGTATTGATTTTTTAATCCAGTTTTCCTCAATTACATAGTTTGGGTGGCACATCTCTTTCCAACATAAGAGATGAACTCTGATAGAATTTCAAACTTGGAAATTAATGTTCTTCCAAACTACCATGAAACAAGAAGTAGAGATTTATGTCTATTATGTATAGTTTTAAAAGAAGCTAAAAGGGTGATTAAAAATAAATTATGAATTGTAAGAAAATCTATGTAGAAGAGATAAGAGGGGACTACAGCAATGTAGTGAGATAAATTATTTGACTTATGTATTGCAAGAAGATGACCTATAAACATTTCTAGAATTGAGATGCCTGGGTGGCTCTGTGGGGTAAGCACCCAACTCTTGATTTTGGCTAAGGTCAGTTCGTGAGTTTCAGTCATATGTCAGGCTCTATGCTGATAGTGCAGAGGCTGCTTGGGATTCCCTTTCTCTCTCTGCTCCTCTCTGACTCACACGTGTTCGCTCACTCTCTCTCTCAAAATAAATAAATAAACTTTAAGAAAAAAAATTATATAATTTGGGTAAGTGGCCGTATCAATGCAGTGTCAATGCCAAAGATGTCTACAATAATCCTAAAGAGTTCTTTTTTGTAAAGTTGTGGTTGTGAGTAGGTTGCATTCTTAAGCAACAGAAATGAAAAGACATGTGAAATCACCCTCCATATTTTAGCTGTTTGGCCATTTCATTTTTTCACACAAACATCCTTTGTCCCTAGATTAATTATTCTAAAGTAGTTAGAATATCTTCCTAGGATATGTAATATACTGATAGCTATTACTAAAAATCAGTAAAGTAGTAACTTTTGAATCAACTGCCAGAACCATGGCTATAAGAGCTAATCAAAAGATGCTATGGGAAGGTAATGTTTTGGTTTCATAAAAGGGAACTTTAGTCCAAAAAGTTCTTATACCTCATTTATTCCAGGGCACCCCTGCTGAGTATTGTATAGAGGATCTCAAAAGAAAACAATCGCCACATCACTCTAGCATCTTCCTGGCCCATCAACAAGAGATACCATCCAAATAGCTTTTCCTCCAACCTCCAGACCTTTGTACCAGTGATATGACTGCTAGGCAATTCTTTATTAGTTACATATACCTGGCAGTGTTATTAGCCCAAGATTTTTGATAGTATCTTTGAGCATGTCTGATTTATTTTTCCTCCTTTGAATAATCAACCTCATTGTGATAAGGACTCAAATTTATTGCAATATGTCTTTCTTATCTCCATGAAAATAAAAAAAAACCCCAATCCAATCACAGAAGCAAAACTTCAGAAGTATAATCAACATATGGGAAAAACTAAAATTGGTGGTACTGCCACGTCCAATTATGGAAAGAGAAAACATGTTTAGATCATTGGTTTCAAGAGACAGTGCAAAGGAAAAGGCAGGCATGAAGATAGTTGTAGTTCTCTCTTGAATATAAGGAGATTGCACACTATATATTACACTATATATGTATTCATTACCATTATTTAAAGTAAATGGTAACATGCTATGCATATTACTGGTTTCATTTTAAATCTTTTAAATACATCCTGGAGATCATGCCATAAATTGTGTAAAGATATCTCTCATTTTCCTTTCTTTTTTAAAAATTTTTTTTAATGTTTTATTTTTTTCTGAGAGAGTGAGAGAGAGAGACAGAGACAGAGACAGCGTGAGCAGGGGAGGGGCAGAGACAGAGGGAGACACAGAATCTGAGGCAGGCTCCAGGCTCTAAGCTAGCTGTCATCACAGAACCCGACTCAGGGCTCGAACTCACGAACTGTGTGATCATGACCTGAGCCGAAGTCAGGCACTTCACCCACTGAGCCACCCAGGCGCCCCTCATTTTCCTTTCTTTTTATATGTATGGTTTCTCAGCATAAACAGAGTTAATAAGAAAATTTTCTCTTCATAGATACATTCTAGCTAACAAATGAAGGAAGCATGATGGGTTAAAATATCCCCACCTGTAACCTCTTATGAAGGAGGGGATCTTGCCATGATCAATGGTTGCTAATATCACACAAAAGGAGTCAATAGGATATTATAGTCCTCCTGACAACACCATCTCTGAAGCAATCTTGCCAAAAAACAGCAAACCTGAACCTGACCAAACATCTAGATTTAATTACCAACAGATAGAAAATGCAGGAATAAATGAACGTATTAAATGACATTGTAGGGGTACAATCACAAAATCCTCATTGTTGGAAAATCTCCAGGACAAAATGTCCAGTTTCTTCAACAAAAACAGCATTAATACATTAATAATAACATCAATACCCAAAAAGAAAAGTAAGAAAGAAAAACACAGACATAAGGAGAAAGTAAATTAACAGAAATGTAAAAGATACCAACCAATCACAATGCAGTTTTGGATCCATATTCAAACTGTTTTAAAATTTAAAGTATTCATATGATAATTGAGAAAATGTAAATATTGACTTGATGTTTGATGTTATTAAGGAATTACTGTTAATATTTTTAGGTGTGGAAGTTGTAGTGTGGTTTTAGTCATCTTTTAAAAAGTCTTATCCTGTAGATATAGGCTTAAATATTTATAAATAAAGTGATAGAAATCTGAGAGATGTTTCAAAGTAATATGGGACAGGGTATGGGAAATAGATTGGAATATAAATAAAATAAGGTTGCCCAATTTATTAGTAATTGTTGAAGCTGGGTAATTCGTACATGAGAGGTTAATTATACTAGTCTCTCTACTTTTGAATATGTTTAAAATCTGTAATAAACTTTTTAGAATAAAAATTAGATAATCCAGTATACCCTGTTTGGCTTCTGCTAGAATAATATCTCATGTAATTTGAGGAAATTTGCAGTCCTTAGAATGTATTGTGCACAGCATGAAAATGACATGGTATGTCTCCCTCCCCCAGGATATGAGACACATTTGTTAGTCTCTTCACCTTCATATCACTGGAGATGGTATTGGGCATAGAGCTATCAGTGCACAAGAAGTCTTTCCTCAAATTCAGACTGGGATACATTATGCCCCATATATTATTTATCCTAAATAATAAAAACTTTCAGTTAATGTGAAAGAAGATATGATTGACAAGAACCTTATAAAATAGTATATTTCTATATAGTCCTCAAAGCTGCTTACTTCTTCAAAATTTTCAAATATCATCATTCAGTCTGCTGTAGAGGCTTCTTGGAAGAGAGGGAGAATAAAGTGAGGATATGGCAATTTTCCCATAAAGTCCCAGAAGTTTTGAGTGAAAGAACCGAGTATTCTTTGCAAAACAGACTGAGCTGGGAGCATGGAGCCCTGATGGGCAGGGAGCACAGAGAACACCAGCAATCTGAAACTTCAGACAGTTGTACTACCCTTTGTGGGTACAGATCTGATGCCTCTCCATAAACCTTTGCACCGAGAATCAATTGGCTGGAGCAAATGATTTACCCAGAGGCATATCTATCTCCTACTCCAGTCACATAACCCCATGCCGTAGGGACTCTCATTGCAATCCAACAGCCAAGGAGACAATACTGCTTACATATTTGGTTTTGTCCTTTATGTCATTCTAGAACCACCATGACCAGTTTTCCATTCTTTCTGTATATGCTGCATGAGATCAGAGACAGAGGAGAGCTTTGACCACTACTTCTTTGACCTCTGGAATTAGGGCCACTGAAGCAACCCATGTACTCAAAAACCTGGAGAAATGTAGATTTTGTCATTTATGAATGGTTAACGGCTGTTATTGACACTTGATCTCGGGGTCCCAGAATTCCCACTATGTTCCCACAACTCTGAACTTGTTCCTGCCACCCCTTTCAGGGGGAGATAAAGGGGAATGGATAGTGGGCAGACCAGTTTCCCTAAAGCCTGGATAAGCCACAGGGAAGCTATAATGAGCAGACAATGTGGTTCATGCTGGGGAGCTCTGGATAAACTAGATCTAATCCTCAATCATTTTCTTTACTGATAATTGGACCCAACAGGACAATTCTGAATCATTTCTCTCTGTTCAGTTATCCTTCAGTTCCACCCAAAGGGTCAGTTTAGGGCATAATTAAGCCAATTACTTTCTGAAAGACCATCATGACAACCATTATAGAAAATGATAGCAGGCCCCACTCATGCTGTGGGAATTATTAGCTTGTCAGCCTCAAGGCTCATGGAGACAAAGGATCAAAAAGATAGAGGAATTCAGCTTTCACCAATTCATTCATTTATTTTTTTTTACTTGTGTGTGTGTGTGTGTGTGTGTGTGTGTGTGTGTGAGTGTATGTGTGTAAAATCTGTTATGAGCCAGAGAGTAGGATCTAAAGACATAGTGGAGAAAAATCTTATTCCCTGCCTTCACAGGGCTTATAGCTTGGTGGAAGGCACAAAAGTAAGTTTATTTAACTTACTTAAATATACACTGTAAATATACCACTACAGATGGAGCAATGAAATGAGATGTACAAGAGAGATCCACTTTAATTTTTTTAATGTTTATTTATTTTGAAGGAGAAAGAGAATGTGAGCAGGGGAGGGGCAGAAAGAGAGGTAAACAGAGAATCCGAAGTGGGTTTCAGGCCCTGAGCTGTCAGCACAGAGCCCGATGTGGGGCTCAAACTCACAAACTGTGAGATCATGACCTGAGCTGAAGTCAGACACTTAACCAACTGAGCCACTCACGTGCCCCAAGATCTACTTTATACTAAAGGGCCCAGGAAGGTCTTTTTGAAGTTCAGACCAGAAGGACGAACAGGAGTTAGCCAGGCAAAGAGGGATAGATTTGTCTCCAAGTGGGCCTTTATATACACTGCTTTTTCCTGCAAAGCTGAAAAGAGGACATTGTGGCCAGAGACCATGAGGTGACAAAGAGATGACCTAAGACCTGAAAGTGGCTGGGCTAAAGTGCAGTGAGAGACAAAGAGAAGAATGTGGTATAGCAGACAGAATATGGAAGTTACATCAGGTACCTAAATTCTGGAACACTGGCCACACTGTGTTCTTCCCTCATTTGGGTCCATCATGGGTGTGCTGGGCCTGGGGTGAGGGGTTAAGGTGCTCAGTTATGGAACTGGGGGAGGGAAATGAAAATGAGAAACAAGACAAAGATTTTGAGGCCAAAGCCCCTAGGATGTTTCTCAACCAAACCCTGGATGCCAAATGGGTTATTATACCACACGCCAACTGCACTGGATCCAGTCTGTGAGTAACTCAGACCTACTAAGCAATTCCAGCTTCCCGAGCTTTGGCCACCTGCCATGGCTCCATTCCCATAGATGTAAAGCTCCAGCTTCACTGCCTGCTGCTCATCCCCTAACAGCTGCATGGGCTCAGCCTCCCCTGGGGAGTGTACCAGGCTAGGCCTGGCCCCGCCGCACTTCCTGAGGTAAAACCTAAAGTGGCTATAGTGCCACAGTTTACCTCCAATGGATTCATGGAGGCTCGCATTTCCTCAGTGGCTGCCTGTGGGCAGGAGGCCAATTATCACAACCTGGATGTGAGGAGGCATTGAAGGCCCACAAAGTGGACTTTGACTATCAAGAGGCAGGAGATGGAAGTAAGTCAGAAGATAAACTGCTTGAGCTTTTATCCTGAGATGGACTGTCCTGACTTGGTGTTTTCATATGCCCCTCTCCCCTTGAGATATCCCATGTGACTGAGCAACCAGCTGGAGCTCCTGAAAAACTGTGGTCAACTTGGTAACATATGACTTGTATTTGCCTTTTATCCTTCTTAGTTTCACTTACCTCCCAGTAAAGTATTAATATTCTGGCTTTGCTGAGTGTTATCTTTCTTAGGGTAAGACACTGACTCTTAGCTGCCTAGACAGTGTGTTGAGATGAATCTGAGCTAAGCCTAAACCTAATGAACAAGAGTGCTGTGATCAGTAAGGTCTACCACAGGAGAGAGAAGAGGTGCCCAGCATCTGTCATCCCTGAACTATATCCTTCTATGGTTAATATCCTATGGTTAATGTCAGCAGTCCCTAAACACACTTGGTAGTACAGATAAGGTACAATCCAACTTGCCTCCAAACCTGAAAATATAGCTAAGAGCAAATTAGGCAATCCCTCCATGGCGTTCAACATGTACCATGGTAGAGGCTGAAAGCAGAACCATAGGAAAACGGATAATAATAGTAATGCCCGGGGGGAAGGGGCAAGATGGCGGAGAAGTAAGGAGCTCCGTACCTGCACTCGCGCCCAGGCATCACACGGAAAATATCTGAAGCCATAGGAAACCATACCAAACCCAAGAGATTGGGAGAGAAAGGATGCAGATTCCACTGAGAAAGCCTTCTAACGTGAGTGAGAACTGGGGAAATAAAAATCGGGCCTGAATTGGAGACTGGAGAGACGGGCCACCCCCCTCTGTGGGGAGCGAGAGGGGAAAAAGAGAGTCCGAAACAAAAAAACCTCCGCTAGGGGGAAAAACCTCCACTCGGGGTGTAGAAAATCTTTGCGCACAAAATACCTGCGCGTCAGGCCCCTCCACACTGCAAGTCGCCCAGGAGGGGCTGCACTCGCGATTTGCTTCTTTATGCTGGCTCCTGGCTGGCTGGGAGAGGTTGCGTGCCTGCAGCCATTACCCTCGAGGCGGGCTTGGACCCTTGGAGGAGGCGCGCAGAGGCACCGGCGTCTGTGCTCCTAGATGGCTGGAACTCTAGAGGGAAGGCATAGCGCTAAAAACTGGCAGATGTGACCTCGAGTTTGTGTGTTGGATGATGAGACACAGGGGGAACTTGATTTCCTCACTCCAGCGGGCTCAGCGCACAGGCAGACAAGGCCCACAGCCCGGCCCAGGCTCCCCAGCCCCACCCGGAGGACAAGAACGCCCTAAACCCAGTAGAAGAAGAGAAATAGTAAAAATCAGAGCAGAAATAAACAACATAGAGGCCAAAGAAACAATTGAACAGATCAATGAAACCAAGAGTTGGTTTCTTGAAAAAATAAACAAAATTGACAAATCTCTAGCCAGGCTTCTCAAAAAGAAAAGAGAGAGCACCCAAATAGAGAAAATCATGAATGAAAATGGAATTATTACAGCCAACCCCTCAGAAATACAGGCAATTATCAGGGAATACTATGAAAAATTATATTCCAACAAATTAGACAACTTAGAAGAAATGGATAAATTCCTAAACGCACACCCACTACCAAAATTCACACGGAAAGAGGTAGGAAATCTGAACAGACCCATAACTAGTGAGGAAATCGAATCAGTGATCAAAAATCTCCCAACAAATAAGAGCCCAGGACCAGATGGCTTCCCCAGGGAATTCTACCAGATGTTTAAAACAGAATTAATACCCATTCTTCTCAAGCTATTCCAAAAAATAGAAAGTGAAGGAAAACTCCCAGACTCATTTTATGAAGCCAGCAAACTCTGATTCCCAAGCCAGACAGACCCAGAAAAAAAAGAGAACTACAGGCCAATATCCTTGATGAATACGGATGCAAAAATTCCCAACAAGATCCTTGCAAATCGAATTCAACAGCACATAAAAAGAATCATCCACCAAGATCAAGTGGGATTCATTCCTGGGTTACAGGGCTGGTTCAACATTCGCAAATCAATCAATGTGATACATCACATCAACAAAAGAAAAGATAAAAACCATATGATCCTGTTGATAGATGCAGAAAAAGCATTTGACAAAATACAGCATCCCTTCTTAATAAAGACTCTAGAGAAAGCTGGGATAGAAGGAACCTACTTAAACATCATCAAAGCCATCTATGTCAAGCCTTCAGCTAACATCATCCTCAACGGGGAAAAACTGAGAGCTTTCCCCCTGAGATCAGGAACACGACAGGGATGTCCACTCTCACCACTGCTGGTTTTTTTTTTTTAATGTTTTATTTATTTCTAGGAGAGAGAGAGAGACAGCGTGAGCAGGGGAGGGTCAGAGAGAGAGGGAGTCACAGACTGAAACAGGCTCCAGGCTCTGAGCTGGCAGTCAGCACAGAGCCCGACGCGGGGCTTGAACCCACGAACCGCGAGATCATGACCCAAGCGAAAGTCGGACGCTTAACCGACTAAGCCACCCAGGCGCCCCACCACTGCTGTTTAACATAGTGCTGGAAGTCCTAGCATCAGCCATCAGACAACAAAAGGAAATCAAAGGCATCAGAAAGTCAAACTTTCACTTTTTGCAGACGACATGATACCCTACATAGAAAACCCAACAGACTCCACCAGAAGCCTACTGGAATTGATCTAAGAATTCAGCAACGTTGCAGGGTACAAAATCAACGTACAGAAATCGGTTGCATTTTTATGCACCAACAATGAAGCAACAGAAAGAGAAATCAAGAAGCTGATCCCATTCACAATTGCACAAAAAACCATAAAATACCTAGGAATAAACCTAACCAAGAATACAAAAGATCTGTATGATGAAAACTACAGAAAACTTATGAAGGAAATTGAAGAAGACACAAATAAATGGAAAAACATCCCATGCTCATGGATAGGAAGAAAAAATATAGTTAAGATGTTATTACTACCCAAAGCACTCTACACATTCAATGCAATTCCAATGAAAATTGCACAGCATACTTCTCAAAGCTAGAGCAAACTATCCTAAAATTTGTATGGGACCACAAAAGAACCCAAATAGCCAAAGTAATACTGAAAAATAAAACCAAAACGGGAGGTATCACCATCCCAGACTTTAACCTCTACTACAAAGCTGTCATCATCAAGACAGTATGGTATTGGCACAAAAACAGATACATAGACCAACGGAACAGAAATGAGAACTCAGAAGTGGACCCAAAAGGATACAGCCAACTGATCTTTGACAAAGCAGGAAAGAAGATCCAATGGAAAAAAGACAGCCTCTTTAACAGATGGTGCTGGGACGACCGGACAGCAACATGCAGAAGAATGAAACTAGATCAATTTCTCACACCATACACAAAAATAAACTTTAAATTGATAAAGGACCTGAATGTGAGTTATGAAACCATCAAAACCCTAGAGGAGAAAGCAGGAAACAATCTCCTTGACCTCCACCGCAGCAACCTCTTACTTGACACATCCCCCAAAGCAAAGGAATCAAGAGCAAAAATAAACGTTTGGGACCTCATCATGATTAAAAGCTTCTGCATTGCTAAGGAAACAACCCATAAAACTAATAGGCAACCAACGGAATGGGAAAAGATAGTTGCAAATGACATATCAGATAAAGGGTTTATATCCAGAATCTATAAGGAACTCACCAAACTCCACACCCGAAAAACAAACAACCCAGTGAAGAAATGGGCAGAAGATATGAACAGACACTTCTCCAAAGAGGACATCCAGATGGCCAACAGACACATGAAATGATGCTCAGCATCCCTCCTCATCAGGGAAATACAAATCAAAACCACACTGAGATACCACCTCACACCAGTCAGAGTGGCTAAAATGAACAAATCAGAGAACACAAGATGCTGGCGAGGATGTGGAGAAATGGGCACCCTCCTACACTGTTGGTGGGAATGTAATCTGATACAGCCCCTCTGGAAAAGTGTGGAGGTTCCTCAAAAAATTAACAATAGAACTCCCCTATGACCCAGCAATATCACTGCTAAGAATTTACCCAAGGGATATAGAAATGCTGAGGCATAGGAGCACATGGACCCCAATGTTCATAGCAGCACTCTCAACAATAGCCATAACATGGAAGGAGCCTAAGTGTCCATCAACGGACGAATGGATCAAGAAGATGTGGTTTATCTATACCATGGAATACTACATGGCAATGAGAAAGAATGAAATCTGGCCATGTGTAGCAACATGGATGGACCTTGAGGGTGTTATGCTGAGTGAAATAAGTCAGACAGAGAAGGACAAATATCATATGTTTGCACGTATAGGAGGATTAGGAGGAACTTAAGGGAGGACCATGGGGGAGAAGAAGGGGGTAAATAGTGGGGGAAAGGGAGAGAGGCCAACCATGAGAGACTCTTGAAATCTGACGAAAACTGAGAACTGATGAATGTAGGGGGGAGGGGGGAGAGGGATGGAGGAGGGCACTCTTGGGGATGAGCACTGGGTGTTATGTGGAAACTAATTCGACAATAAACTATCTGTAAAAAAAAAGAAAGTAATACCCAGTTACTGTGTGCCAGGTACTATAGTAAGATCTTCATGTACACCATCTCATTTAGTCATCATATCAGTACTGTAAACATACACTCGTAAAACCTCATATTACTGACCCATAAAAGTTGAGCAATAAGTCCAAGGTTACACAGCTAAGAAGTGGCAGAGGTGGGCTTTGGGCCCAGGTTGTCTGGCTCCAGGTCCATGCCCTTATTGGAGCACTATGCTGCTTAATAGAGTCTCTGCTAGCAGGCAAGTCTTGACTTCCAAGCAGAGACAAGCATCATTGAGATAATACTTCTATTCTCAGAGGCTAATACCGAGGACAGAGACTAACCCTTTCTGCAGTTTGCACCTTAGTTGACTGAGGATCAGAACTCTGAGTCAGAGAGACAGATGCTAACAAGGGAGAGAGACAAGCTATATAAGTTTTTGTGGGCTCTTCTTATTTTAGAAATCAAAGAAAGATTACCTCCAATATCCATTAGAAATGTTCCTCTATTTCACCTCGTGTATTGTGGGATACTCTGAGACATCACTTCAGCACTTTTTTAAAAATCCATTTCCAAAGTTCAATAGTTGTGATTCCCATAGACCATTTACAGTGGCCCTAGTAAAGAGAATGAGTCTAGGGTTTGATAGAGAATGGCCTGAGGCATCTCTAAGGAGTAGGCCTTTCAGAGAAATATTTTCTACAAATATAGGGTCAGAATTAGTAACTTCATGTCAATTAAGGTAGAGGGAAAGCTAGTATCATACTACATGGACATCAGCAATTCCATCAGAACCATCAAAATGCAGACACCAATGTGGGGCTCTCCACAGCATGGTCAACGTGCCAGGCTGAGGACAGACAACCTCAGAAGAGAGGGATTTTAAATATTTAATTTCTCCCCTCCATTGTTGCTTATTAGCATGGGAGTCTGATTAGAAATTAGGTTCTCTGTGAGATTCAAGTTATAATTTAAGAACTTCTGCTGTACAACCATTGCAAAACAATTACATAAAGATTAATTAGCAAATTCCCGAAACAGTAGTAAACAGCAAAGTAGTTTAATTAAAACCATTATCTCCAAAATCTGAATGTTAATAACAGTTGTAGCCCAGGGAGAATAAAAGACATGCCAATAGAGGGTGAGGGAAAGAGAAGAATATCCTTTGATGCCAGTACTCAGCCTTCCCACACCTCCACATCTCCTGTCCTATTTAATTACTCTTGATAATTCTCTGACTACTGCAATTGCAAGGTCCCAGCTTTCTCCTCTGGGCCTCTGTGGTTGTGGCCTTGAGAATTCCTTCAGACAAACCTGTTACAATCAGCCTCCCTCCAGCAAGAGGCCTTTAATCTTCAAGAGAGAGAGGCAGCATGTAGTACAAGTAATAGGACTTTCTAGAGGGGAATTCATAAAATTTGGAATTGTCAAAAAGACATCCAAAGCAATGACTCTTCTCTTTCAGAAGACACTGATAAATTTTACCCCAACCCAGACACCTCATCACAGACTCTGAATGAAAGGTTTGGCAAAGGAACCCAATTTGAATGAAATTTAATAATAGCACTATTTAATGAGCACACAACACTGAGACCCTTTCATTTCCTTTATGATCTCACATTGTCACAAGAACATCACAAAGTCACATTACCTTTATTTTTTTATTAAGTTTTTACTTTAATTCCAATATAGTTAAAATATAGTTAACTGTAGTTAACTTTAGTTTCAGGTATACAATAAAGTGATCTGACAATTTCACATTACCTTTATTCCTTTTTTTTGCGTTTCTTTTTTTTTTTCTTAAATAGCTAATTGTCAAGTTGGTTTCCATATAACACCCAGTGCTCATCCCAACAAGTGCCCTCCCCCATGCCCATCACCCCCCTTCCCCTCTTCACTACCCCCATCAGCCCTCAGTTTGTTCTCAGCATTCAAGAGTCTTAATGGTTTGCTTCCCTCCCTCTCCCCAACTATTTTCCCCCTTCTTCTCCCTCATGGTCCTCCATTAGCTTCTTCCCAATCCACCTATGTGTGCAAACATATGGTATCTGTCCTTCTCTGCCTGACTTATTTCGCTCAGCATAACACCTACAAGGTCCATCCATGTTGCTACACATGGCCAGATTTCATTGTTTCTCATTGCCATGTAGTATTCCATTGTATAGATAAACCACATCTTCTTGATCCAATCATCAGTTGATGGACACTTAGGCTCTTTCCATGATTTGGCTATTGTTGAGAGTGCTGCTATGAACATTGGGATACATGTGCCCCTATGCATCAGCACTCCTGTATCCCTTGGGTAAATTCCTAGCAGTACTATTGCTGGGTCATAGGGGAGTTCTATTGTTAATTTTTTGAGGAACCTCCATACTGTTTTCCAGAGGGGTTGCACCAGTTTACACTCTGGTTTCTCTTCAGATCATATAAATCTTTCGCATTTTATATTACCTTTATTCTTTTTTTAAAAAAATTTTTAATGTTTTATTTATTTCTAAGAGACAGAGAGACAGCAGGAGCAGGGGAGGGTCAAAGAGAGAGGGAGATACAGAATCTGAAGCAGACTCCAGGCTCTTGAGCTGTCAGCACAGAGCCTGATGCGGGGCTCAAGCCCACGAGCTGTGAGATCATGCCCTGAGCCAAAGTTGGACGCCCAACCGACTGAGCCATCCAGGCACCCCTATATTACCTTTATTCTTAAGCAGAGTAACCTGCTTAGCCTAGGAAATGGGGAGCTGACTCCCATTCTAGGCCCATTTATTTTCCTTCATACCATACAAATCCCCTTTGGTGGTGCAAAAAGGGTAAATATTTAACCCATTTAAGGCAAGACTTTTTCACACTGTGAGTCTGGCATAATTACAGCATAGACTGACAATGATCAATTTCTCCAAACTACTCCATGTAGATGAACCCAATTCAGAGAAATATTGCCCTCAACTGGAACAGCCAATCTCTGTGCAACTCTACACAGAGCACCAGCTGCTCTAAAGGGCTGGCCTGGCCTTGGAGTCCCTAAGGAGTGGGAGGCATGTATCTCCCTGACCCCTTCTAGTCCTTGGTTTAGATACTGTATCATGGGGAATGGCTGAGAAGCCACCTACTGGCTTGTTGTACCTGTTCCATCCACTCTGCTTCAACCTCACGGGCATTTGGGGACTGATATTATTTATGTGTTCTCTGCCTAATAAGGCAAGGCCCTGCCCTATACTAGCAGAGTCAGACTTTCTGCTGCAGCCTGGCTTCTTATTCTGCTGCACTCCAGAAATTATGCAAATCACAGCTATTAGTATAACAGCTTCTGCAGATTTCAGGAGGAAAAGGAAAAAAAAATCACTACCACAAAATCCCTGTGCTTGGTTAAAAGACCATGAATTTCCCCATTCTCCTCATTCACTTTTGTCAATATGATATTTATGCATCTGAAGCCTGTTTTTTAGTCATATGAATATCTATAAAAGAGACATCAGCCAGTCAGCAGAAACCTCTGCAACTGCAACCATGAAAGAGAATAAGGGAAAAGCCCAACTTGAGCCAGGATGGAGCGAACAGGGAGATGGGCTGGATGAGGGACACTGTCCCAGGAGACCTGGGCAGGAATCTAGCCTTAGAAGACCTGTACAGGGGCGTCCGGGTGGTTCAGTCAGTTGAACATCCAGCTCTTGATTTTGGCTCAGGTTATGACCTCACAGTTTTGTGAGACTGAGGCCCACATCAGACTCTGTGATGACAGCAAGGAGCCTGCTTGGAATTCATTCTTTCTCCCTTTCCCTTTCTCTCTCCCCCTCTCTTTCTCTAAATAAATAAATAAGAAAGCAAACAAACGTTTTTAAATAAATAATAAAAGACCTGGATAGGAGGCAAGGCTCATTCTGATATTGGACAGATTTGGCCCCATATCCACTCTGAGTATTCTCTGCTGTCCTTTGGGAGTAGTTGGCTCATTAGACAGAAAGCTTTCTGAGGGCAGGAGCTGTGTAAATCACCTGATCTCCCCTGTAGCCCTGAGCAGTGTTCAGGCACAGACCTGGTTCCCATGAAGTACAGGGTGAAATCGGGTACCTGTTGTGCCATCATTTTGGTGAGACAAAACAATGGTGCCATTATCAGTCATAGTCCCTGAAGGAGCAGATGCTTATTAGCATCAGAGGTTTAAGGATATGACATTTTACAAAGGTCTGAGTGGAGCTATGACCACAGGCCTGAAGGGACACAGGGAACAAATGATCCCCAGTCCTCAGAAGGAGATATTCTGTAGATATATTTTCCTTAAGAGAGAGATCCAGTCATCCAGAGGCAACTCCACAGAGAGGAAGCAAGTGGTCTAAACACTCTGAGTCCCCTGCTCCCTCCCTCGGTTCTTCCAAGGGTTCTCAGTGAGCAGAGGGCTAGGAAGCCAGTGATGCCATTCAGGGTGCTCCTTCAGGCACCGAACAAGCTGAGAATCTCCTATGGGTCAGCTCTGAGCAGAACCCATTGGAGCTCCTCTGCAAGGTGAAGAAAATGGTAAGTCCAAACTGAGGGCAGCTCAGAAGTATGGACTTAACATCCCTAGGGACAGGTGCCAATCAAGAGGAAATGGGAGATGGCAGACAGACGCATTACCCCGCTTCCTGTCTTTCAGGTGGACAATTCTGGAACATACTCTGTTCACATGCTGGCAGAGGTGGACTTGAACCCTGTGTCCACAGTGGCAACTATGACCCTGCCCTACCTTGTCTTCTTCTCACACCACAACACTTCCTGTGTTCACCTACCAAAGAAACAACCTGAGGCTTTCCTTTTGGGGAAACTTAACTAAGATAGATGGATGTGCCAATATAGCACTGGGGCAACACATTACCACAGAAAGAAGTGTTACATTGGATTGCTGCCTCATACCATACACAAAAATCAATTCCTGATGGATTAAAGACTTCAGTGTAAAATGCCAAAGCTTGGCATGTTTAGGAGCATATATTTATGATCTTAGAGTAAGGGAGTATTTCTTAAATAAGACACAAAAACTGCTAACCATAAAAGGGTAACTATTATGACATTATAATTAAGAATTTATGGTTATCAAAACATACCATAAAGTGAAAAGACAAGCTATGAGCTTAGAGAAGGCATTTGTAACACATGAAACAAGGAAAGGATTTTTATTCAAAATACGCTAAGAAAAATCGATACGGGAAAAAAAGTTTTAAAATATAGGCCACAGAAGAAGATACATAACAGGTCATAAATATACGAACAGAATCTCAACCAATTATTAATCATAAAAATGCAAATTAAGACCAAAAGTGATTATTAAGGAGGGGAATAAAACAGAGTTGAAAGCAAATCCTGGCTTCACTGTGTGCCGGTTACAGGATCTTCTTATGCTACTCCACCACTCTGTGTGCCACTACTCCTTCATGCATGAAATAGAGCTCACGGTAGTTCCTACCTCATAAACCTGCTGTGTTAAGTAAAAGAAGACATACAGAGCTCTTAGCACAATCTTCAAAAACAGTAAACATGCAAATGGCTTTTAAAAATAATCCTCAGACGTGGAGTTTGGTGAGTTCCTTATAGATTCTGGATATTAACCCTTTATCTAATATGTCATTTGCAACTATCTTTTCCCATTCCGTTGGTTGCCTATTAATTTTCTGGGTTGTTTCCTTGGCTGTGCAGAAGCTTTTAATCTTGATGAGGTCCCAACAGTTTATTTTTGCTCTCGATTCCCTTGCTTTTGGGGATGTGTCAAGTAAG
>NW_024082593.1:75291-88549 GCF_003009895.1 Hyaena hyaena | reverse complement strand
AAATAAAAAAAAAATAAAAAAAAATAAAAATAATCCTCAGACAACTCAACTCATAAATCATCTAACTGATGCTTAAAAGGAGTGCAGCATTGTAGGTCTTTATTCTATGTGACCCAAAATATTGCTCTTAAGTAATGTTTGGTTGATCTACACAGGAAGGAACAGTTCTACAATCAGTGGATACATTTACTGTATTGCAGCCTTAAACAGAGAAGGGTGGATTAGCTGCACTTAAGTCATCCTGGTCAGAGATGCCTGAAAATAAACTTTGTATTTAATCCAGAGTGACTCCAGGCCTGCTGTTCTGAAATTATATAGCAGAAATCTTGGGGGAAGCCTACGATCCAGGATTTTACATCCCCTCCCTCCATCACTTGCATCCGCAAAAGGAGGTTGCTGCCACAGTCCAGGGCACATAGACAGGAGTGATAGGCAGTCCATTCTCTGGTCAGACAGCAGTTAAGACTTTCCCAAGTAGGTGGACACGCTGAAGACAGAACAGAGCAGCATCCTGGTGGTCTCCTAAGGGCTTGAAAGTGGAAAGTAAAGTTGTATTCAAGCCTGAGAAAATTCTGGCAATGTTATTCATTTGGACATTAAATTCCTCAACGTGAAAAGAAGCCTGTGGAAACAACACTACACTGGGGTCTGGATTCCAAATCCCTATCACTAGGACACTCAGGGACACTTGTCTCTTCTTTAAATTAGGGAGAGTCATCTCTAGCACTCCACGGGGTTATATTGAGGCTCCACAGAAATAACCAACATATCAAGTATGTGTCAAATTCCAGACACTGTGCTAAAAACTTTAATGCACATTTTCTGATTCAATCCAAAGAACTCTATGAAGGAAGTTGCCTGGAACTGAAGTTTCAGGGTTAAGAAGTGGTAGGGCTGTTACTCAGACCCATACCCAATGAAATCATTTTTGAGAAAGAGTTGGATAAAATCAGAGGATTCTTCCAAAGTTAAACCCAAGTGGGGATACAAAGACAGCCATTACTGTTGAGACTAAAACAAAGTAGTATTCATTGAGGTTTTCAAGGCAGATCCCAAGGAAACCTGTACATGTGAGGAAGGGATTTGGGCCAGAAAGCAGGTGATGTTCACCTGCTCAGCCTTCCCATTCTGTGCTAGAGACAGTACAAGTTGGGAAGGCCCTTGCTTCTGAGACACCTTTATAGCTGGGGGGCAAGTAGGAAGATGTCCTTCAATTCTGCAGCTCAGAGAGTGGACTACCCACAGTGAGTAGCCCACATCAATGGCTCTCTGGGTCTGCTGGGGCCTCATGGCTCAAGCCATGAACCTATTCCCCCTGGATCCCTACCTCCCCCTAAGCCCATGACTCAGATGAAACTCAGAATCAAAATCAAAGACAAGTTTTTACACCAACCCTCACATCAAGGTGTCTGTGGTTGAAAGTGGTAGCCTAGATCTGAAACCATTCATAGAATGGAAGACTATATCTCTCTAGTATTAGTAATCATCACCACATCAATCCTTATATAGCAAACACTCCTTCTCTGGCACTGAGCACTTCACATATATATATATATATATATATATTTTTTTTTTTTACAAATAGTTTATTGTCAAATTAGTTTCTACATAACACTCAGTGCTCATCCCCAAAGTGCCCTCCTCCATGCCCATCCCCCCCTCCCCCCCACATCCATCAGTCCTCAGTTTTTGTCAGCATTCAAGAGTCTCTCATGGTTTGCCTCTCTCCCTTTCCCCCACCATTTCCGCCCTTCTTCTCCCCCTTGTTCCTCCGTCAAGTTCCTCCTAATCCTCCTATACGTGCAAACATATGATATTTGTCCTTCTCTGCCTGACTTATTTCGCTCAGCATAACCCCCTCAAGGTCCATCCATGTTGCTACACTCTGGTTTCTCTTCAGATCGTATAAATCTTTCGCCTTTCACTTCACATATATTAATTCATTACTACTCCTAACAAGCCTAGGAGGTAGATGTTATTTTTATCCCAGTTTGGTCCATGAAGGAATGAAGACACAGACAGATTTAGTTATTTATCCAAGATTATACAATGAACAAGTGGCAGAGCTAAGTTTTGAAACCATAGCCAGACTATGGGCCCCTGGAACTCTGAGATGACCAAGGTGACAGAGGAAAAAGGAGGCTAATTTTAACTGTAGTCATTATGAATGGAATACTCACTGAAATTGTAAGAAATCAAGTCAATGTAACAAGTATGTATTTGCAACCTGCTAAGGTGTCATGTGATGTGGAAATAATAAAAGGCAGATGCTGCCCTCAAGAGTCAAGACACAGTCAGCTATCATAGTTATGTGATAACCTCAGGAACCCTCCTGAGAACCAAGGGCAAGCCTGGCTCCCAGGATCCAGGAGTCCAGAGCTCAATGCAGTGCCTGTTCCTGACAAGACACTATTTCCAGGAACAAGGTTCTCTCTTTGAAGAATAGGGTGACTGCCATATTCCAGTTACACTGCTGCCAGGCCTACACTCTGATTTTTGCTGAGCATGGCCCAAGAACAGACCCAGGAAACATGCTAGAGGTTAAAAAAGGGAGATACTGCAAGCAAAAGACATGAGGAGAGAAAAGGAGACATGGGTGGAGAGGTAGAGTGGAGGAAAAGATGCAGTAGGGATGAAAAAGCATCAATTTTGAGAATATCTACAATTGGCCTACTTGTTTATCAGGTATTCAGTTAGTCAGCTTTCTACTTATTACCTGCTGTATTCTGAGTCATGGGGATAAAGTGGTAAAAAAACACAATAAAACAACAACAACAGGCAAGTTCCCTGCTTGGATGGAACTAACATTCCAGAGAAGAAGACTATTCCTTTAAGTGTGCTCTTTGTCAGAGTCTTGTCAGCCTGCCCACCTTCCTCACTTACTCATCTCTTGGGACATCTTATCAAAGACTGCAACTCCCAGAGTGCAACATAAGAAGTGAAGAGATAGGCAGTGCTTAGATCTCTGAAGAAATGTGTTACAAAGGGACAGGAATAGTACCAGGAACTCATTCTACTGAGAACTGAGCTCCTCCTCTGCTCTTCAAAGAAACATTGTAATGTTATCAAACATACCTAAATACTGTCTCCTGGCTTTTAGGGAAAGGTATTTACTTTTACTCAGTAAGTACCATTACTGAGCATACAATAGACCACAGATTAGTCCCATTGTAGTCAAACCTTCTGGCTGACTGTTATGTGAACCAAGAATCTGTCTTTGGTGAAGACTTGTATTCAGCCAGTGGACCTCAGTACAGCCATGCTGGTCATACGAGGTCAAATCCATTTTCATTAGGTGAAGCCTGTGCTGTACAGGTTGCTAAATATTTTGATACCACTCTGATTCTATACTTCCAGATATCCCCAGAAACAATGATCAGTAAAATATATATAAAGTATTTATATGTAGTGTTTTTATATAATCCACATGAGTACTAGTTTCATTCCTCTGCTTGAACTCTAAGAAAATTCCCCTATATATTTGGAACAAGATTCAAGAAATCATATACGGGGCGCCTGGGTGGCTTAGTTGGTTAAGCGTCCGACTTTCGCTTAGGTCATGATCTCACGGTTCGTGGGTTCGAGCCCCGCGTCGGGCTCTGTGCTGACTGCCAGCTCAGAGCCTGGAGCCTGTTTCAGTCTGTGACTCCCTCTCTCTCTGACCCTCCCCTGCTCACGCTGTCTCTCTCTCTCTCTCTCTCTCCTAGAAATAAATAAAACATTAAAAAAAATTTAAAAAAAAAAAAAAGAAATCATATAGGCTTGGTTCATGGACTTTTCTCCTGAGAAAACTGTGAGAATAAGAAACAAAAAATGCTAGGAAGATGTCACTTCTACACTGTCCCCAATACCAATAAACAAGGAAAGACCATGGTAGCCCATGCTTCCAGTGTGCTGGCATGTCAAAGACATCTATCCAGGATGAGAGTTAAAGGGTGAAACAACCCCACTTCACCTAAAGGAGGACTTGAGAAAAAATTGCTCAACCAATGAAAAGTTCCTAAGTATACAAGGAAGAAGAGTAAAAGAAATGGCCTATCTCTGAAATACATTTGGCACATGGAGACAGATTTTGCTTTTCCTAGAAGATATTACACTGATGGAACTATAATAAGCTATCTTGGGGAAGAAACTGTCTGAGCATACAGCGAAGTCCAAATATAGTGGGTGTTTAGGGGTGTCTAGGTGGCTCAGTTGGTTAAGTGTCCGACTTTGGCTCAGGTCATGATCTCACGGTTTGTGGGTTTGAGCCCCACGTCGGGCTCTGTGCTGACAGCTCAGAGCCTGGAGCCTGTTTCGGATTCTGTGTCTCCCTCTCTCTCTGATCCTCCCCTGCTCATGCTGTGTGTCTCATTCTCAGAAATAAATAAAACATAATTTTTTTTTCCCAAACATACTGGGTGTTTAGTGGAGAGATATCTAACTGAATAAGTGACTGAACAAGTAGTCCAATTCCAGATACTCTTCTCAAAGACAATGGTTCTTCAACACTACTGTTCCTTCCCTCTTCTTTCCTCCTCTCCTCCCATGCCTCCATTTCCCTCCTGATGTCCTTTAATTGCAGGATCTCCTCAATGCCCACCTCCAGAAGGGCTTTCTAGCCTGTTCTGGCTTCCAAGCCTATTGTAGTGGCCTAAAAGACTCATGTTTTGTAGCCCCTGACTTCTCCCCAACCTGCCTCTGTCCTGCCCCCCCCCCCGCCTCCTTGCCCACTCTGAGCCCAGGGCTTTTGCACTTGCAGTTCACTCTGCCAGAAGCACCACTGCCCCAGTTAGCACAGATCATTTGCTCATTTCCTTCATATTTCTGTACAAATGTCATTATATGGAAGAACAGCAAACCTCCTACAAAACTAGCACATGCAACCCATCCACCCTAGCCCTACCCATCCACTCTATCCCTATTGACATCTTCTTTAAGGCAATTTTTATCACCACATGTTTCTAGTTTTAATTGCCTGTCTCCCTCCATATGAATGTAAACTCTGTGAGAGTAGGGGCTTTATTCTGTTACACTATAACTCAATATTCTCAAATAGTGCTCAGTAAAGTTTCTTACAGTTCTAGAAGCTGAATGAATAAGGTAGGTACTTAATGTATGCTGGACAAATAAATACATTGTAAATGAGCTGTGAGCAAACTCCTTGACATCCCGTGACAAACTCATTCTGGATTTTAGGTCCAGAGAGGGCAGAACATAAATTCAGCATGTTACAGCAATATCTGAGGGCAGGGATATTGTTACTTATTGTGCTTTAAGCCAAATATCTGGAGAGGAAAAGAAGAGGGAATGCTACTCTGCCTTGAGATTGCATATTTCTGCCTCATCTGAATAATGCTATTATATGTTAGGTCTCCTTGAGTTAATCAAATGAAAACAGAAAAAATGAAAGAAAGTGCTAGAACTAACCCAGGAGCTGTAATTCCCATGCAAAAATAAATTGAAGCTTACATTAAAATAGATGATGTAGAAGTAGTATTGGAAATTTAAAAATAAAAAGCTTAGTTGAGCCAAAGGGAGACTCAAATCCACTGATTGAGATTGTTGACTGAGGCCCAGATAAAATGAGTGAAAAAAAGTCATTCCCTTATGCAGGGATGGCAAATGTGTGCCCTTTTCAGGGCCAACTCTCCATGAGAGTGGCAGGAAACTCAATGTGTCCTTTTGTGAGAACAGAGGTCTGCGATCAGCCCATTTTCTGCCAGGAAAACCACAGAGAGGAGGGCTTCCATCAGCTGCATGGGTCAGTCTGGACCAAATGACATTTTAGAGTCTCAAGGAAAATGAAAATGTCCATGAGCATCTAGACAGGAAAATATCTGCCTTGGTCTATTTGAGATGCCATAACAAAATACCAAAGACTAGGCAGCTTAAACAACAGGAATTTCTCAGTCTGGAGATTGGAAATCTGAGACCAAGGTGACAGCAAGGTGGGTTTCATTCTGAGGCTTCTTCTCACAGCTCACTAGCAGCCACCATCTCACTGTGTGCTCACATGACCTTTATTTTTATTTTTTTTTTTGGCACATGGGGAGATAGGGCACTATAAGGACACTTTTTTAAGGACGCTAATCCTATCAGATTGGGGCCACACTTTTATAATCTCATTAAACATTAATTACTCCCATAGAGGCTGTATCTCCAAATACAGTCACAGTGGGAGTTATGTCTTCAATGTACACATGTTGGGCACACAAACATTCAGTCTATAATAGCCCATAAGCATCTAGATAGGAAAGAAAAAGATAGTTTTAAAAGAAAGAGAATCTTTTTGACCTCAGATTTCTCTGCAAGATTAAATTCCTGGAGGCAATGGAGCCCTGTCTTCTGAAGACAGAGAATAAGAGAGCAGACAGTTAAGTCTGTGCAAAATAGAAATGCAGTTGGTGGAGTGAAAAAAGTTAAGTAAGACAAGCCTGTGAAAATCAGGAGAAATAACAGAGATTAAATCAGAAACTAACAAATTTGGAAGGAGAAACATTAACATTATTTAGTAACTTTGAGAGTTGACCCTTTGAAGAACCCAATAAAACATAAAACTTTAAAAAATCTAATTAAGAGTAAATAAAAATAACCAAAATTGGAGGTAATAAAAGGGGCATAACATATGCTGATAAAAGTAATAATTATGAGATAATGTTATGCAGTTATATGTTAATACATTTCATCAACATGTAAAAATGTAATATTTAGTGAAAATAGTAAGTTAGGGAAAATAGCTGAAGAGAAAGTAAAATCCCAGAACACACCCATACCCATGGAAAACATAAAATTTCTGTCAACACACTGCCTGGAAAGTACTTGTGTGCTTCATGAATTTACTGGTGAATGTTTTCTGGACTTCATGGAATAGACGACTTAAATACTACCAAATCTATAGTAGAATATAGCAGAAAATAAAAGGTCTTCAATTTATTTCATGAAGACATTATATTAACAGAATTTAACAAAAATAGTATGAAAAATGGATTTTCCAGTATTTTCCAAGATATAGTGGTGGGAAGTCCTTTTTTAACATAATGGAAAAATGAGTAATCCAATAAGTGGATAAGTGTACTTAAGTGAAAAATGTGGAATTTGGAGGAGCTAAGATGCTGGAGTATTAGGGAACTCTATGCTTGCCAAGTCCTGTGAACACAGCTAGATAAATATCACATCATTCTGAACACCCAAGAGATCAATCTGAAGACTGAGGGAACAAACTGCACAACTAGAGGAAGAAAAAAGCTCACATCATGGAAAGTAAGAGATGCAGAGTCATAATTTTGGGGGAAAAAGAATAGGAAGTGCTGTGGAGGGGAGGGAGCCTGGATCATGAATAGAGGAGAAGGAGAGTAGAGCAAAGAGGATCACACAAGAAAAACACTCCCCCAAAACCATCCACTGGGAAAATGAGAGGGGCTAATTATTCCCATATTTTTACAAGCAGCAGAACTAAAGTTTGAAGTTTTAGGATTGCATGCATCACCAGGGTAGAGCCTGGTGGGTCTACTTTGTTCTATGGAGAAGGAAGGCAGAGGTCTGGGAGCAGACAGTGTGGTCTGAGGGTCCCTTGGGTCACACTGGGAGAGACAGTTCCCTTTCTTGGAGTGTATGTCAGAGAGGTGGCCCTGCCTCTCAGGGGACAAAAGAGCCCGTGGTGACCATTCCACTGCTGTGTTTATTAGTATGGGGTAGAGATATCCAATGAGGGCAGCTAGCCTGGATGCTAGCTTTTTGCTGCACTTGACTCTAAACTCCAACTCCTGTGCATTAAACCGACAACCCTTCTGGGATAAACCAGCACCAGTCACAATGAGATAAGACCCTTCCCCAGGTCAATGTGGATCCACACTGCACCAATTCTCTAAAATTTGGATTTGAAACTCAGCTGGCTTGCCCGAGATAAATCACAGGAGCACTGTGCTGCTAGGTGGGCAGATGGCCCAGAAACAAACAAGGCAAAGGCAGTGATCTGAGGGATGCCTTGGCAACACAAGGGGAGATTGTTTGTCCTCCTGTAAAGGCTTCCTGTACAGAGGTAGGAACAAACTGTCATCTCCAAGAATGAGTGAGTGGGCTGAAGCCATTTTTTATTCCCTACCCATCAGCACTGCTGGACCTCAGTGAGCACCCACAGTGGAGTCCTGAGCTGCTTACATTAAACTCCACCCCCTGCACTCTGCAGGTGCTTCTTTACTAGGGCAAGTTGGTGTGAGAACCAGCACAGCAGGCCCCTCCCCTAGAAGACCAGCACAAACCCCCCACATGCACCTAGTCCACTGTCCATAGAATGCTGCAAAGCTTCAACTCTAGTGGAAATAGGATGTAGCTTCTTTTAACAAGTAGACTAAAGCACACCTAGTTAAAACTTGCCACACACTGGACAAGATGCAAACACTCTCCACTGTATACAAGGAGAAACTGCAGAGAACTGACCTGAGGGAATGAGCAGTCAAAGCACAACAGCAGAGTGCACACGGCCTACACCAAGAACACTTCCTGAAGCACCCGGCCCTGGACAGTATACGATGTCTTCTTTCTTTCTTTCTTTCTTTCTTTCTTTCTTTCTTTCTTTCTTTCTTTTTTTTTTTCTTCAATTCTTAATGTTTTACGTATTAATTTATTTTCGAGAATGAGAGACAGACCATGAGTGGGGGAGAGAGAGAGGGAGACACAGAATCTGAAGCAGGCTCCAGACTCTGTGCTGACTCCCTGACACAGGACTCAAACCCATGAACCGTGAGGTCATGACCTGAGCCAGAGTCAGAAGCCTAACTGACTGAGCCACCCAGGTGCCCCAGTATATAATGTCTTCCTAATAAAGCCATTACTCTCATGAAAAGGAAACATAATTGGCTTTCCTAACACAAAGAAGACAGACCTAGACTGGAGGAATGCATCCCAAAAGAAAGAACAAGAAAAAGTCACAGCCAGGAATCTAATCAGATCAGTTATAAGTAATACGCCTGATCGAGAAGTTAAAACAACAATCATAAGGATACTAGCTGGGCTTGAGAAAAGCACTGAAGATAAGGGAGTCCCTTATCACAGAGATAAAAGACCTAAATGTTAGTCAGGCCAAAATAAAAAATACTATAACCAACACTCAAAACTGACAGAATGTAATGATCACAGGATGGAAGAAGCAGAGGAATGAATAAATGATATAGAAAATAAAATTATGGAAAATGAAGCTGAAATGAAGAGGGAAAGAAAAAATATTAGATCACAAAAGTAGACCTAGGAAACTCAGAAACTCCATAAACCATAATAACATTCTATCATAGAGGTCCTAGAAAAGGGGCAGTGAAAAGGAGCAGAAGATATATTTGAACAAATTTAACAGAAAACTTCCCTAACCTGGGGAAGGAAACAGATATCCAAATTCAGGAGGCAGAGAACTCCCATTGAAATCAACAAAGGGGTATGTGGATGGCTCAGTCAGTTAAATGTCTGACATTTGATTTTGGCTCAGGTCATGATTTCATGGTTTGTGAGATCGAGCCCCATGTCAGGGGCCCTGATGCAGGGCTCTGCACTGACAGCACAGAGTTTGACATTCTCTCTCTTCCCCTCTCTCTGCTTTCTCTCTCTCTCTCTCAATAAACTTAAAAAAATTGAAAATCAACAAAAGCAAGCCAAGACCAAGATATATCATAGCAAAATTTGCAAAATAGAGAGATAAGGAAAAAATCCTTAAAGCAACAAGGGAAAAGAAATCCCTACCTATAGGGGAAGACAAATAAGATTAATAGCAGATCTATCCATAGAAACTTGGCAGGCCAGAAGGGAGTGGCATGATATATTCAATGTGCTGAATGAGAATATAGGCAGCCAAGAATATTTTATCTAGTAGAGCTGTTATTCAGAATTTGAGAGAAAGAGCTTCCCAGACAAACAAGTTAAAAGAGTTGGTGACCACTAAACCAAATCAGCAAGAAATATTATATGGAACCTGAGTAGGAAAAAAAAAAAAAAAAAGGCCATAAGCAACAAAGACTACAAAGGAACAGAGAAAATCTCCAGAAACAACAACTTTACAGGTAATACAGGCACCATTTAATACTATCAATAATCACTCTGTGTGCAAATGGACCAAATGCTCCAATCAAAAGACACAATCAAAATGGATTTTTATAAAGGACTCATCTAGAGAGGGCAAGATGGCGAGATCAAGTAGGGAGCTCCATACATTTCACTCGCCCCCATATCTCACACGGAGAAGGCCTGAAGCCATAGGAACTCTTACAGAATCCAGGAGTCTGGGATGAAAAGGAGACAGAGTCTGTTGAGAAAATCTTCTAGTGTGAGTGTGAATTGGGAAAAGATAAAATCGGGCCGGGACCAGAGACACAGAGGAAGTGGAGGGGATCCCCCTCTGCGGGGAGGTGCAGTAAGTCTAGGGGGGAAAAGTGTGGCTGAAGCTGCTCAAGACACTGTCCCTGTCACTGGAGAAGAGAAAAACCTCTGCTTGGGACAGAGAGGGATCCAGTTTCCTGCTCTCCAGCTGACCCTAGGCGGGACACACTTGTCCCAGGCAACTACCCAGGGAAACTGCTCCCCACTCTCCAGCTCAACCTGGAGGGGACGCACGGCAGCGGTGCCTTTGTGCTTCTGGCTCGGCTGGATCCCTAGGGGGCAGGCGAAAGCCTTAAAACTTCTGAGAGATTTGCCCACGAGTTTATATTTCGGGTGATGGGACACAGAGGGAGCTGGTTTCCTGTTGTCCAGACGAACCTAGGCTGGACGCACTGGCTCTAGGTGACCCCAGGTGAAACTGCTCCTCACGCACCAGCCCGACCTGCAGGGGACAGGAGCAGCGCCTTCTGGCTCGATCCCCAGGGGGAAGGCAAGAGGCTTGAAACTGCTCTGAGCAGCTCGCCTGCGAGTTTATATTTCGGGCAATTTCAATGGGGCGCGCAGACTGAGATCTGGAAAGGAGGCCTGGCTTGGGATATAGAGCACGGTTCACCTTGGCTATGCCCCAGCACAGGGGTTTACACACCCAAAAAAAGTGAGTTGCAACGCTTGGTTCAAGAAGGGACTGGGGCACCTCCATTCTCCCCACAACCACCAAGGAAGGGCTCCTGCGGGAGGCACTGGGCCAAACCACGTGCATCCCTGCTAGAGAGCTGCCGTCGCCTCCTCCTCCTCCTCCTCCTCCTCCTCCTCCTCCTCCTCCTCCTCCTTCTTTTACTGGAACCAGGGAAAGACCAACATGGATGCGCTGCCCTGATTAATTCTGGTCACTGGCTTGCTTAAACAGTCACATTTAATACATTGTCTAGATGTAAATTCTACACCTACCTACCTTTTCATCTCTTTCTCTCTGGAGTAATCAGACTATATAGTTTCTCTGGATATCATCATCGTCATTTCTCTTGCCTCATCTCCAACAATATTCCACCCTTTCGCTCTTTGAGAAAAGCCTCTTATTCCTTCTGCCTGCTCATTTCATTTCCAATTTCGCTTCATCCCCGCCCTGTCATTTCTCTCTTTCTCTGTGTTCTTCCACCAACACTGCACACACCCAGCTAGTTTATAGCTTGGAAATCTGGTTACATGCTTTAAACTGTTCTTTGTCTATTGGGTTTCTTCTTTTTTCCTTTTCTTCTTTTTCTTTTTTATGTTTTTTTATTTCTTTGTATTCCCATTCCCTTCTTCCTCTTTTCTCTTTTCTTTTTTTTTACCTTTCAGTTTGCGTGTTTGTTGGATTTGTCTTGTGTTTGTGTGCATTTGATCCCTGTGTGCTTGTCTGTCTGTTTTCTTTTCCAGGGCTACCTCAAGATACAAGCCAAAGTACACATGATATAGAGTACCAAATACGACCACGAGTAGGAAAATAAAATAACCAAGGTATCAACAAGAGAGACCAAGAGATACCATTCAAAGAACACATTCTGAACGGACAGACCCTGGACAGTCAGAGAGCCTTCTTTGGTACAGCAGCGCTCACAGATACAGAGTGCATAAAAGCTTATTAAAAAAAAACTTTTAGAACTAACAAGAGATAGAAATATAACCAAAATGACAAAAGGAAAGAGCTCTCCTCCAAAGAAATTCCAGGAAGAAATGACAGCTAAAGAACTGCTGAAAACAGATATAAGCAAAATAACTGAACAAGAATTTAGAAAAATAGTCATAAAATTAATTGCTGGGCTTGAAGAAAGCATGGAGGACATCAGAGAAACTATGGCTACAAAAACTATGGAGTTTACAAATAGTTATGATGAATTTAAAAATGTGATATATGAGATACAGAATAAACTGGAGGCATCTAATGCACAGATTGAAGAGGAAGAAAGGGGAATAAGTGATTTAGAAGACACAACTATAGAAAAAGAAGAAACTGAGAAAAAGAGATAAACTGATCCAGGAACATGAAAGAAGAGTTCGAGAGCTCAGCAATACAATTAAACGGAATAATATCCATATCATAGAAATCCCAGAAGAGGAAGATAGAGGGAAAGGTGGTGAAAGAGTCATGGAATAAATTATAGCAGAGAACATCCCCAACCAGGGGAGGGAAATAGATGTTTAAATTCAAGAAACACAGAGAACTCTCTTAAGATGTAACTTGAATCGATCTTCTGCACGACATACCATAGTGAAACTGGCAAAATATAAGGACAAAGAGAGAATTTTGAAAGCAGATAGGGAGAAAAGGGCCCTAACATACAAAGGGAGACCTATCAGAGTGGTGACAGGCCTATCTACTGAAACTTGGCAGGCCAGAAGGAATGGCAGGAGATCTTCAATGTGATGAACAGAAAAAAAATAGGCAGCCAAGAATCCTCTATCCAGCAAGCCTGTCATTCAGAATAGAAGGAGAGATTATAGTCTTTCCAAATAAACAGAAATTGAAAGAATTTGTCACCACTAAACCAGCCCTCCAAGAAATCCTGAAGCGGACTCTCTGAAGGAAATGTTGCAAGGAACGCAAGATGCTAGAGACACCACCACAAGCATGAATCCCACGAACGACACAATGACTCTAAACCCATATATTTCAATAATAACACTGAATGTAAATGGACTAAATGCTCCTATCAAAAGACATAGAGTAGCAGAATGGATAAAAAAACAACCCATCTATTTGCTGTCTACAAGAAACTCATTTTAGACCGGAAGACACCTTCAGATTGTAAGTAAGAGGGTGGAGAAATATCTATCATGCTACTGGAAGTAAAAAAAAAAGCTGGAGTAGCTATACTTATATCAGAAAAACTGGATTTTAAAGTAAACACAGTAACAAGAGATGAAGAAGGGCATTATA
>NW_024082593.1:68453-71637 GCF_003009895.1 Hyaena hyaena | reverse complement strand
ATAATTAAAGGGTCTATCCATCAGGAAGAGCTAACAATTATAAATGCCTATGCACCATATATGGGAGCACCTAAATACATAAAACAATCTCAAACAGAAACACTATTATCGATAATAACGTGCTAATAGCGGGGGACTTTAATACTCATCTTACATAGATGGACAGATCAGCTAGACAGAAAATCACTAAAGACACAATGGACTTAAGTGACACATTGGACCAGATGGATTTGACACGTATATTTAGAACTCTACATTCCGAGGCTATGGAATTCACATTCTTCTCAAGTGCGCATGGCACATTCTCCAAGATAGATCACATACTGGGGTATATAGCAGCCCTCGATAAATATGAAAGAATTGAGATCATACCATGCACACTTTCAGATCACAATGCCATAAAACTTGAAATCAATCACAAGAAGTCTAGAAAACCTCCAAAATCATGGAGGTTAAAGAATACCCTACTAAAGAATGAATGGACCAATCAGGCAACTAGAGAAGAAATTTAAAAATATATGGAAACAAATGAAAATGAAAATACAACAATCCAAACTCAATGGGATGCGGAGAAAGCAGTCCTAAAAGGAAAGTATATTGCACTCCAGGCTTTTTTCAAGAAATTAGTAAAAGCACAAGTGCAAAATCTAACAGCGCACCTAAAACAACTAGAGGGAGAGCAACAAGAGCACCCCAAACCCAGTAGAAGAAGAGAAATAATATACTCAGGGCAGAAATAAACAATATAGAAACCAAAGAAACAATTGAACAGATCAATGAAACCAAGAGTTGGTTTTTGGAAAAATAAACAAAATTGACAAACCTCTAGCCAGGCTTCTCAAAAAGAAAAGAGAGAGCACCCAAATAGACAAAATCATGAATGAAAATAGACTTATTACAACCAACCCCTCAGAAATACGAGCAATTATCAGGGTATACTATGAAAAATTATATGCCAACAAATTGGACAACTTAGAAGAAATGGAAAAATTCCTAAACACACACTCACTACCAAAATTCACACAGGAAGAAATAGAAAATCTGAACAGACCCATAACGAGTGAAGAAATCAAATCAGTGATCAAAAATCTCCCAACAAATAAAAGCCCAGGAACTGATGGCTTACCTGGGGAATTCTACCAGACATTTAAAATAGAATAAATGGGGCGCCTGGGTGGCTTAGTCGGTTAAGCGTCCGACTTTCGCTTAGGTCATGATCTCGCGGTTCGTGGGTTCGAGCCCCGCGTCGGGCTCTGTGCTGACTGCCAGCTCAGAGCCTGGAGCCTGTTTCAGTCTGTGACTCCCTCTCTCTCTGACCCTCCCCTGCTCACGCTGTCTCTCTCTCTCTCCTAGAAATAAATAAAAAAACATTAAAAAAAATAAAAAAATAAAATAGAATAAATACCCATTCTTCTCAAACTATTCCAAAAAATAGAAATCGAAGGAGAATTTCTGGACTCATTATATGAAGCAAGCATCACACTGATTACCAAGTCAGAGACCCAGCAAAAAAGGAAAACTACAGGCCAATTTCCTTGATGAATACAGATGCAACGATCCTCAACAAGATCCTTGCAAATCGAATCCAACAGCACATGAAAAGAATTATCCACCAAGATCAAGTGGGATTCATTCCTTGGTTACAGGGCTGGTTCAATATTTGCAAATCAGTCAATGAGATACATAACATCAACAAAAGAAAAGGTAAAAATCATATGATGCTGTTAACAGATGCAGAAAAAGCATTTGACAAAATATAGCATCCCTTCTTAATAAAAACCCTCGAGAAAGTCGGAATAGAAGGAACTTCCTTAAACATCATAAAAGCCATCTATGAGAAGCCCTCACCTAACATCGTCCTCAATGGGGAAAAACTGAGAGCTTTCCCCTTGAGATCAGGAACACGACAGGGAGGTCCACTCTCACCACTGATGTTTAACATAGTGCTGGAAGTCCTAGCATCAGCCATCAGACAACAAAAGGAAATCAAAGGCATCAGAAAGTCAAACTTTCACTTTTTGCAGATGACATGACACTCTACATAGAAAACCCGACAGACTTCACTAGAAGCCTACTAGAACTGATCCATGAATTCAGCAATGTTGCAGAATACAAAATCAACACACAGAAATCGGTTGCACTTTTATACACCAATAATGAAGCAACAGAAAGAAAAATCAAGAAGCTGATCCCATTCACAATTGCACAAAAAACCATAAAATACCTAGGAATAAACCTAACCAAAGATATAAGAGATCTACATGATGAAAACTATAGAAAACTTATGAAGGAAATTGAAGAAGACACAAAGAAATGGAAAAACATTCCATGCTCATTGGTCAAAGAATAAATATAGTTAAAATGTCATTACTACCCAAAGCAATCTACACATTCAATGCAATTCAAATCAAAATTGCACCAGCATTCTTCTTAAAACTAGAACAAACTCTTCTAAAATTTGTATGGAACCACAAAAGACCCCGAATATCCAAAGTAATATTGAAGAAGAAAACCAAAATGGGAGACCCCACCATCCCAGACTTTAGCCTCTACCATAAAGCTGTCATCATCAAGACAGTATGGTATTGGCACAGAAACAGACACATAGGCCAATGGAACAGAATTGAGAACTCAGAAGTGGACCCAAAAGTATACAGCCAAACAATCTTTGACAAAGCAGGAAAAAGTATCCAATGGAAAAAAGACAGCCTCTTTGTTTTAATTTTTTTAATGTTTTATTTATTTCTAGGAGAGAGAGAGAGAGAGCGTGAGCAGGAGAGGGTCAGAGAGAGAAGGAGTCACAGACTCTGAAACAGGCTCCAGGCTCTGAGCTAGCAGTCAGCACAGAGCCCGACGCGGGGCTCGAACCCACGAACCGCGAGATCATGACCTAAGCGAAAGCCGGACGCTTAACCGACTAAGCCACCCAGGCGCCCCAAAAGACAGCCTCTTTAACACATGGTGCTGAGAGAACTGTCCACAGCAACATACAGAAGAATGAAACTAGATCAATTTCTCACACCATACACAAAAGTAAATTCAAAATGGATAAAGGACCTGAATGTGAAACAGGAAACCATCAAAACCCTAGAGGAGAAAGCAGGAAACAACCTCCTTGACCTCCACTGCAGCAACTTCTTACTTGACACATCTCCAAAAGGAAGGGAATCAAGAGCCAAAATAA
>NW_024082593.1:46300-67705 GCF_003009895.1 Hyaena hyaena | reverse complement strand
GAAAGCTAACTAAAATGACGAAACGAAAGACCTCTCCTCCAAAGAAACTCCAAGAAGAAATGACAGCTAATGAACTGCTCAAAACAGATATCAGCAGCATCACTGAACAAGATTTTAGAATAATAATGGTAAAATTAATAGCTGGGCTTGAAAAAAACATAGGGGACATCAAAGATTAAAAGGTCTGCACCACAAAGGAAACAATCCATAAAACTAATGGGCAATCAACAGAATGGGAAAAGATAGTTGCAAACGACATATCAGATAAAGGGTTCGTATCCAAAATCTATAAGGAACTCAGCAAACTCCACACCCACAAAACAAACAATCCAGTGAAGAAATGGGCAGAAGACATGAACAGACACTTCTCCAAAGAGGACATCCAGATGGCCAACAGACACATGAAACGATGCTCAGCATCCCTCCTCATCAGGGAAATACAAATCAAAACCACACTGAGATACCATCTCATGCCGGTCACAGTGGCTAACATGAGCAAATCAGAGGACCCTAGATGCTAGCAAGGATGTGGAGAAATGGGCACCCTCCTACACTGTTCGTGGGAATGTACACTGGTGCAGCTCTTCTGGAAAACAGTGTGGAGGTTCCTCAAAGAATTAACAATAGAACTCTGCTATGACCCAGCAATAGCACTGCTAGGAATTTTCCCAAGGGATACAGGAGTGCTGATGCATAGGGGCACATGTATCCCAATGTTCATAGCAGCACTCTCAACAATAGCCAAAACATGGAAAGAGCCTAAGTGTCCATCAACTGATGAATGGATCAAGAAGATGTGGTTTATCTATACCATGGAATACTACATGGCAATGAGAAAGAATGAAATCTGGCCATGTGTAGCAACATGGATGGAACTTGAGTGTGTTATGCTGAAGGAAATAAGTCAAGCAGAGAAGGACAGCTACCATATGTTTGCACGTATAGAAGGATTAGGAAGAAGTTAACGGAGGACCATGGGGGAGAAGAAGGGGGGAAATAGTGCAGGAGAGGGAGGGAGGGAAACCGTGAGAGACTCTTGAATGTTGAGAACAAACTGAGGACTGATGGGTATGTGGGAGGAGTGAAAGGGGGATGATGGGCATAGAGAAGGGCACTTGTGGGGATGAGCACTGGATGTTATATGGAAACCAACTTGATGATGATCTATTAAAAAAAAAGTAAAGAAAATTTTTTTAAAAAAAGGACTCATCTATATGCCGCCTACAAGAGACTAATTTAGGCCTAAAGATTCCCGCAGATTGAAAGTGAGAGGATGAAAAACCATTTATCATTATAATGGGAATCAAAAGAAATCCTCAGTAGCCATACTTATATCAGACAAACTAAATTTTATTTATTTTATTTTTTTAAGGTTTTTTATTTATTTCTAGGAGAGAGAGAGAGAGACAGCGTTAGCAGGGGAGGGTCAGAGAGAGAGAGAGAGTGACAGACTCTGAAACAGGCTCCAGGCTCTGAGCTGGCAGTCAGCACAGAGCCCGACGCGGGGCTCGAACCCACGAACCGCGAGATCATGACCTAAGCGAAAGTCGGACGCTTAACCGACTAAGCCACCCAGGCACCCCGAGACAAACTAAATTTTAAACTAAATAATATAACAAGAGATGAAGAAAGCCACTATATCATAATTAAGGAGTATACCCATCAAGAAAATCTCACAATTGTAAAAACTTATGCCCCCAACTGTGAAAAACCTAAATATACAAATGAATTAACAAAAACATAACCAAACTTATTGATAATAATACAATAGTAGTAGGGGAATTTAACACTGCACTTGCAGCAATGGACAGATTATCTAAGCAGAAAATCAACAAGGAAACAATGGCTTTGAATGACATACTGGACCAGATGGACTTAACAGATATATTCAGAACATTTGATACTAAAGCAGCAGAACTTACATTATTTCCAAGTGTATGTGGAACAGTCTCAGAATAGATCACACACTTGGTCACCAATCAAGCCTCAATAAATACAAAAGATTGAGATTATACCATGCATATTTTCTGATCACAGCACTTTGAAACTTGAAGTCAAGTACAAGAAAATATTTAGAAAGACCATAAATACATGGAAATTAAAGAACACCCTTCTAAAGAATTAAAGGGTTAACCAGGAAATCAAGAAAGAAATGTAAAAAATGTGGGAGCAAATGAAAATAAAATTACAAGAGTCCAAATCCTTTGGAATGTAGCACAGGCCTATCTCATGAAGCAAAAAAATCTCAAATATACAACCTAACATTACATGTAGAGAGTTAGAAAAGGAACAGCAAATGAAGCCTAATACCAGCAGAAGAAGGGAAATAATAAAGATTAAGCAGAAATAAATGATATAGAAAAAAACCCAGTAGACATATCAATGATCCCAGTGGCTGGTTCTTTCAAAGAATTAATAAAACTCATAAACCCTTACTAAGACTTATCAAGAAGAAAAGATAAAGGACCCAAATAAAATTAAAATGACAGAAGAGAGATCATAACCAACAACTCAAAAATACAAACAATTATAAGAGAATATTATAAAATAATATATGCCAACAAACTGGGCAATATGGACAAAATGGACAAATTCCTAGAAACTCACAAACTACCAAAATTGAAATAGGGAAAATAGAAAATGTGAACAGACCCCTAACCAGCAAGGAAATTGAATCAGTAATCAAAAATGTCCCCAGAAACAAAAGTCAGATGCCTTCCCAGGAGAATTCTACCAACCATTTAAAGAAGAGGTAATACCTAGTCTTCTCAAATAGTTAAAAAAAAAAAAAATGAAATGGAGGAACAATTTCCAAACTCATTCTATGAGACCAGTATTACCTTGATTCCAAATTCAAAGACTCTGCTAAAAAGGAGAGTTACAGACCAATATCTCTGATGAACATGGATGGAAAAATTCTCAACAAGATAATAGCAACAGCACATTAAATGGTTTATTCACCACCATCAAGTGGAATTTATTCCTGGGTTGCAGGAGTGTTTCAATATTTGCAGACCTACCTGCATGATACACCAAAATAATAAAAGAAAGGATAAGAACCATATGATATTTACAATTCATGCAGAAAAAAGGCATTTGACCAAATACAGCATCCATTCTCAACAAAAACTCTCACCAAAGTAGGGATAAAGGAAACATACCTCAAAATCATAAAAGCTGCATGCCAAACATGCATAACTAATATCATTCTCAATAGGGGAAAAACTAAGAGATTTTCCTATATAGTCAGGAATAAGACAGGAATCTCCACTCTCATTGTTATTTAACATAGTACTGGAAGTGCTAGCCTCAGCAATCAGTCAACAAAAAGAAATAAAAGACAACCAAACTGGCAAGGAAGAAATAACAGCTTCACGGTTTACAGACAACATGATACTCTATGTAGAAAACCTGAAAGTTTTTCAGGCTCTTTGGACAAAAATTAGTATTTTTGTATATGTCAGGCTCTGTGTGGACAGCTCAGAGCCTGGAGCCTGTTTTGGATTCTGTGTCTGCCTCCCTCTCTCTCTGCCCCTGCTCCACTTGCTGTATCTCCCTCAAAAATAAATAAACATTTAAAAAATACACCAAATGATAAGTTTCTAACATACAAAATTTTCTTTTTTTTCTTTTCTTTTGTACAAATAGTTTACTGTCTAGTTGGTTTCCATATAACACCCAGTGCTCATCCCCACAAGTGCCCCCCTCCATGCCCATCTCCCCCCCCACCCATGAGTCCTCAGTTTGTTCTCAGCATTCAAGAGTCTCTCAAGGTTTGCCTCTTTCCTTTTCCCCCACCATTTCCCCCCTTCTTCTCCCCCATGGTCCTCCGTTAAGTTCCTCCTGATCCTCCTATACATGCAAACATATGATATTTATCCTTTTCTGCCTGACTTATTTTGCTCAGCATAACACCCTCAAGGTCCTCCGTGTTGCTACACATGGCCAGACTTCATTGATTCTCATTGCCATGTAGTATTCCATTGTATAGATAAACCACATCTTCTTGATCCATTCGTCCGTTGATGGACACTTAGTCTCTTGCCATGTTTTGGCTATTGTTGAGAGTGCTGCTATGAACATTGGGGTACATGTGCTCCTATGCATCAGCACTCCTATATCCCTTGGGTAAATTCCTAGCAGTGCTATTGCTGGGCCATAGGGGAGTTCTATTGTTAGTTTCCTGAGGAACCTCCACACTGTTTTCCAGAGGGGCTCTAACATACAAAATTTTCTAGTTATTAAAAAACATAACCATAATAGAAAAGGTGCATTATGAGATAACTCATACAAGAAACACAAATAAGCAGCAAGTATAGGATTTTTTTTTAAATGGCAAGAATTGCAAGTTAAAATCAGGATGTCATGTTTTTTGCCTTTTAAATTGGCAAAGATATAATGGTTCTCTGCTGTGGGCAAAGCCATGCACTGATAATGGAAATATGAATTGATTGGTCATTTTTGGAGAATGAACTGACAACTTTTAGTAAGCGTTTTAAATGTGTCCATGCCCTCTTTGATCTAGTAATTTCACTGTTAAGAATTTATTCTAAATAAATAATAAAAATAGATAGAGAATGTCTGTCCTTCCCTAGCACAGTTTTGGGTTTTCCTCCTAACTCATGGGTCTTCCCATCCTCCTGATTCTTCCTCCTCTACCTGATCTCTAAATGCTGGGGAACCAAGGATCCCTAGTACTACATTTGCTTCTTTATCCTAAAGGATCTATTACTGTTCCATAGTTTGTTTTTTTTTTTAAATGTTTTATTTATTTCTGAGAGAGAGAGAGATAGCGTGAGCAGGGGAGGGACAGAGAGAGAGGGAGACACAGAATTCGAAACAGGATTCAGACTCTGAGCTGGCTGTAAGCACAGAGCCCGATGCGGAGCTCGAGCCCACGAACCGTGAGATCGTGACCTGAGCCGAAGTCGGATGCTTAACCGACTGAGCCACCCAGGTGCTCCTGTTCCATAGTTTTAAAAGCCATCTATACCCTGATGAGTTTTAACTGTGTGTACCCAGTCCCTGCTTCTCCTCTGAGCTCCAGGCCTATTTATCCAACTACCTGCTAATCTTCTCTACTTGAATATTTAGTGAGCCTTTCCAACTTAACAATTTCTGAGAATCAAACTCCTGGTCTCCTTCCCTAACCTATCTCTCCCATGTCTTACCTTTTCAGTAAATAGTACTGCAATTTACCGAATTGTTTAGACCAAAGGACTACAGGTAATCACTGAGTCCTCTTGTGTGCACTCCCTTCCAAGTAAATCATGAATACAGCACTACCCCCCGCCCCCCCCGCCAATCATCATCAAAGAACTTCTCCTAGCTCCCACCTGGGCTCTCTGCATCTACTCCAGCCAGCCCTCCCCAACCATACCTCTCTGTCTACAGCCACAGTGATTTACTTAAAAACACATCAGATCACACGATCACAGATCAGAAAAGCTTTCTCCACACTTAGCATGAAATCTGAATTCATTTCATTGGCCCACAAGAACTTCATTATGTGGTCTCCACTCACTCTACCAAGCTCCTCCAATACCATGTTCTCCCTCACTCACCCTTTCCAACCACACTGTCCTATAGTCCTATCCTTTCAATAGTCCAAATCTTTTCCTACCTCAGGGCATTTGCACTTGCATAGATGAATCCTCCCCCAGATTTAGCAAGATGAAGAAGATTCTTGGCTCCTAAGTCCAAAGTGCTTCTCCCCTCTCCTCCTATCTCCATCAACTTTTAATCCCTACCCTATTTTAGTTTTCTTCATAACACTGACAACAACCTAGAATTGCTTATCTTATGTATTACTTCTTTATTGTCTGTCTCAGCTCCCTCAGTGTGGGATCACCTCCAACCACATTGTCCTCACTACTGGGCTCCAGTGCCTGAAATTAATAGGCAGAAAATACTATTTGAATGAAATCAACAGTACTAAAATACAAAACCTACATTAATGTCCAAAAATAGCACATTTTAAAATATGGAAATCACCAGAAAGCCATTAAAATCTTGTTTTCAGAAAAAAAGTTGAAGAGAAGTTTCACTGCTACACAGATAATGTAAAGTAAAAAACCAAAAACCAGATGCAAAATTATATATTTTGGTTATCTTAATGTTGTTAAATTCTCTGTCCAGCAAGGTTTTTAAAAGTAAATAAACACACTAAAATGGTAACACTAGTTACATCTTTGCAGTAGAATAACGTTACTTTTTTTTTTAACGTTACTTTTTATATTATTAACACTTCTGAATTTTTCAAATTTTATTAAAAGAAGCTTGTGTGGCTAAAACATGGAAAGAGCCTAAGTAAGTGTCTATCAACAGACGAATGGATCAAGAAGATAGGAACACATGTACCCCAACGTTCATAGCAGCACTCTCAACAATAGCTAAAACATGGAAAGAGCTGAAGTGTCCATCAACGGACGAATGGATCAAGAAGATGTGGTTTATCTATACCATGGAATACTACATGGCAATGAGAAACAATGAAACATTGTTGGATGGACCTTGAGGGTGTTATACTGAGTGAAATAAGTCAGGCAGAGAAGGACAAATATCATATGATGCACGTATAGGAGGATTAGGAGGAACTTAACTGAGGACCGTGGGGGAGAAGTAGGGCGGAAATGGTGGGGGAAAGGGAGAGAGGCAAACCATGAGAGACTCTCGAATGCTGACAAAAACTGAGGACTGATGGATGTGTGGGGGAGGGGGGATGGACATGGAGAAGGACACTTGTGGGGATGAGCGCTGAGTGTTCTGTGGAAGCTAATTTGACAATAAACTATTTGTAAAAAAAAAAAAAAGAAAAGAAGATGTGGTTTATCTATACCATGGAATACTACATGGCAATGAGAAAGAATGAAATCTGGCCATGTGTAGCAACATGGATGGACCTTGAGGGTGTTATGCTGAGCGAAATAAGTCAGGCAGAGAAGGACAAATATCATATGTTTGCACGTATAGGAGGATTGGGAAGAACTTAACGGAGGACCATGGGGGAGAAGAAGGGGGGAAATGGTGGGGGAAAGGGAGAGAGGCAAACCATGAGAGCCTCTTGAATGCTGAGAACAAACTGAGGACTCATGGGTGTGGGGGGGGAGGGGGGAGATGGACATGGAGGGGGGCACTTGTGGGGATGAGCACCAAGTGTAATATGGAAACCAACTTGACAATAAACTATCTGTTAAAAAAATTAAATTAAATTAAAAAATTTTAAAAAAATTAAAAAAAAAAGAAGCTTGTGTGGACTTTTTTTAAATTACATGCTCTGAAGTGAGAAAGAAAAGGATTCCTTCCAGAAATGTGTTTTAGGCAAGGAACCATATAAATTGCAGCCTAATGCCCAGAGTACCACAGGAACTGGCCTGCTGACTGCCTGGCTCTGACCAGAAGGGAGGTGGGTAGAGGGGAGGAAGAGCGGTAGGGCTGGGGCCTGGGCATGGTCTCTGACCAAGAGATTGACCAAGAGGAAGGGGAGCATGGGAAGCAGTCCATCATTCTCACTATGGATCACATCTCTTAAAGACTAGATTACATTTTCAAATCACTGAATTAGGACAGGAACCGGGTACTTGACAAATGAATGTGTGAATAGACTTGTGAATGAAATAATGAAAGACTAATGAGTGAATTTACTTTAGCCTGTAATTAAAAACAATCCAGAAAACAAGCTGTAGCAGAAAGCAGCAAATGCAACACTGAGCCCATTCCCAGTGAGGGTTGACCTTGGCCCTGCACAACTGGTATTTACACAAATGCTGCCTTATCCCCTGTGAACAGAGAGACAACAAATGACTGACTTTTGCTGAAAGGTTAAAACTGCATGAGTCTAGACCTGGAAACTCAGAGGACTTTTGTGTCAGGGAGGCAACTTTATGAGTGAGGATGAGGGGAAAAAGGAGGACAAGGAGAAAAAGGGAGGAAGAAGGGGCAGGAGAGGAAGAGCTGGGCAGAGGAAGCCTAGGGGAGGGGAGGAGAGGCAGCTGGAGGAGGAGAAGGAAGGATGGGTTTGGGGCTGGGGGCTAGAGTCTTTTAGTGACATGGTATCTCCCACCCCCACTTTGCAGATGAGGCTATGCATATACAGGCTATGGAGAAGAAAGAGAGTCACAGAGCTGCATAAGACAGAGCCAGGGTCTGAACTAACAAGCCCAAAGGTGTGAAGGAAAGTGAGAATGAAGCACCTTCTGGAGATAGAAAGAGCCTATGAAAGTAAAGCTTCCAAAGCTGATCTGATAAGGCAGGGCCAGGAAAGTCATGATCTAACAGCATGGTATGCAGCTGCACAGCCCTACAGGCCTCAGGTATTTGTCTGTGAATGCATGGGTGAAGCTTTTGGTTTCTAGATCCTGCCCATACATTGCCACAGAAACTCGCCATTTGAAAGATATTCTGTCACATACCTAAATGTCATTATCCGAAAACACCAAGCTAGCCAGCTAGCACTTTGGAATGTACCAGGAAAATACCAGAACATCCGAGCTTGCTGTTTTGATGAAACACTGTTTTTGACAGAAAAACAAGCCTCCTTCAGTAGTATGTACAGAACAAATGTAGAATTCATGAATACACATCGAGTCCTCTTTCTAGAGACAATTGTCACTGCAATGGCAACAGTGGAGAATAGGCAGATAGGAAGGCTGCTTATTTCTGATGTCCTTCTGCCTCTCTGCAGGAAGTTTATGGAAGGCTAGGATCATTTCCTGTATCTCTAGGACCTCGTCTTTAGCACTAGGGAGGCCTACAGAGACCTTGTGGTCTCTGCAATGTTCCTTAACCCATCTCACCTTGGTCAGAGTAGAAAACAAAGCCCAGAAGGGAGAAGTGGCTTACTCAAGGTTACACAGCAGTTACTGCAAGCCCAAGCCCTCTGCTACCAGGCCAGTTGGCTCCCACATTGAAGGGCCTTGGAGGGTCAGAGTAGACCAGAATCTGAGCAAGAGCAAGCCCCTAGCACAAGTGAGTAGGCATTCAGAAGCCTTATAGGGAAAGCCTTTCTAACTCTCCCTGGAAATGGGAGCCACAGTGCAAAGCCAGACAGAGAACCCCATAGGGAGAACTTTGATGGGGCTTCCCTTTGGCACCTGCCTCTGCCCCTTTGAAGTAGAGCTCTTTTAGGGTATCTGTAATTTTTTCCCACGGAAAAGGTAAGGTCTGACCAACACAAGCACGCTAAGGTATGAGCATGTGTCACTCTTCCCAGGTTAACTTATGCTTTTTGAACAGAGGAGCCTGGAGATGTCAAGGGACAAAGCAGGAATAATGGGATTAGGATCAAGTGTTCCACAGACTAGCCAAACTGCACCACCAGCCCATCAAGGAATGATTCTGCCCAAATCTCTGAGGCTATGGTAACAAACGTCCCCCAGTCTGCCTCTTTATGTAACCTCCATATGTCAGTCAAAAGGAGTGAGGCAGAAGGGCCCCCAAGTCCAGTGGGCAGCCAGATTCTCCAAAGAAGTTCAGGCAATGCTCAGACAGTGGGATCCAGTGGATATCAGCATCTACTGATCAGCATCTACCTGTATCCTTAAGTCTGTAGAGAGTGCTGGGCAGGGCTGGTTTGGCTGGCAGGTACTCACTTGTCATGCTTCTCACATTGAAGAGGCAAGGAAGAGTGGTTCCTTTGAAAGTCTGGGTAGATATGAAATTGCTAGAAGCAGCAAACCTCATTTCATTCTTCTTTTGAAGGGGTCTGAGATAGATGACTGGCTGAAAGGCTGAGTCATGCTGAGCACAAGGGCCACTCTTTTGCAGTGTGCTGTGAAGTGGAAATCCAAGCTCACTTTGCTGGAGGAAATGGCATTCTGCAAGCCCAAGGCTGGGAGAAGCCACCTGGAGTTTACTGACATTAAGGAGTCAGAGTGGACATGTGACTCACACTTATGTAAACCTGTTGGCCACCAGGGCACCCACAGACCTAGGTGTTAACCACTAGGTCTGCCACTTTGGACAATTTGTCAACTCTATGAACCTCAGTTTCCTCTTCAGTGAAATGAAAATTTAAAATATCTACATTACAAGGTGGTTGAAGGGAGTAATGTGATAATGACACAAACTGTCTTGGAGTACATTCTGTAAATGGGCAGCACTCAGTATACAAAGATAACAAGCACTCAAGAAACTCAGAAATTTGGGTAGAAGACATCTCCAGATAAATATCATAAAACAAGATGCAGGCCAGAGTGGTGAGTTCATTAAGGAGAGGTGAAAAGGAGTGGAAGAGAGCTCTCCAAAGGAGGTAGCTTTTTCACAGCCCTCAAGGAAAAGTAAGATTTTCATGAGGACAAATGGAAAAGACATTTCAAACCCAGGGAGCATAATGGGCCCTCAAATTGTGGCCTCTTAAATCCTTGTCACATTTGGTTATGAAGAGCTTCAATTGTGGCACAACACCAAGTAAGATGGATGAAATAATCATCCCAACACAGAGTTGGAAATGCCATCACAGAGACCTCCAATCCTGTGTAAGGAGGTCTGAGGGTTTCTTGAGCAAATGACCCTTAAGAGGAAAGATAGAGAAAATGTAGGTGTCAGTCAGGTGAGGGAGGGTATGAAAATGTAGAAGGGGAAGTAGTCAAATGTCAAAGTGAGTTGAAAAATACATTGCATCTTCCTACTCAAGAGCTCAGTGCAGCGCTAGACAGGAAGAAGCAGCCCATTAAGTGGGTGGCTCCTGACTGTCTCTGGACATACACATGTCATGAACATGAAGAACTCCTTGGTTATCAGTATTGTGCCTGTAGTTCCTAAGAGCCCTGGGAGCATCCCCCAGCCATAGTAATTTTTCCCCAGCAGGCTATCTTGAAAACTTACTAAGAAAACTGCTTCTGTTTCTATTTTAATTTTCCTTAATATGATTATATCTGAGATGAATTAGCTCTTTCCTTCTGAAATAGAGAAGAAAATGGCCTCAGGACAAGGTGAGTATATGCCCCCTGGAGGTGCTGTGCAGACTCCACCCTGGAGCCAAGGGCCTTGCCTAGCCATATACATGCTCCACACATTCTCCTGTGGAGCTAGAATAGTATGGAGAACTTCCTTAGCTCTTGCAGGATGAATTAGGGACTAGCTGATGGAGTCTGACAGAGCACAGTACTGCACAGAACCATAGAACATGTGCCCCATGTGCTCTGATTACAGCAGAGCTTGCTGCGGTTGGATAACTTGAAGGACACACAAGACAGCACTTACTAAACTTTAATATGCCTACAAATCATTTGGTATTTTGCCAAAATGCAGATTCTGATTCAGTAGATATAATGTGGGCCCAAGTTTCTGCTCTTCTAACAAGATCCCATGTGATGCTAGGGATGCTCAGTCATGTAGCAGTTACTGAGCCAAATGTTAGCCTTCACTATGCATAGCTGAGAGCAAAATAGGCAAAGACCCTTGCCTTCCAGGAGTTTCCCTTAGATTTTAGGAAGACAAATAAGTAAGCAAATAAGTCAACAAGACAACATCAGAGTGATAAGTTCCTTGGAGGAAAAAAACAAAACAAAACAAAACAGGGAGAATGACTGAGAAGGATTTAGGTGAAAATGGTGGTGGTTCTTTAGACTGGTTGATAAGGAGTTCTGCCCTGAAGTGGCAATGAAAGAAAAGGGAGGAAGCCTCCTGGGAGACCTGTTCAGAGAGCATTATAGCAGAGAGAGAGCAAGTGCAAGGGCTCTGCACTGTGCACAGGCTGAGGTCACTCAAGGAGCACAAACTTGGATTCCACCATGTCTCCTTGGTTGTGGGCTTCTGTCAGTGGGGTTAAACTATCAAAGTACCTGACCTGCCAAGTTTCAAGGGTCCTTGGGAAACCATGCCTGAAAGGTAAAGATTTTTCTCAAAATCTTTAATTGTACAGTTCCATTTTTCTACTGGTCTTGGAGACCCAAGATCACTTTTCTGAGGGAGTTGGGTAGAAGGAGGGTTTGGCAATGATTCAGTGACAAAGAATGGCTGAAATACAGTTTGATCCAATTAGGGAAATTGGATGTAAATTTTGTAAAACCCTAGAGAAATTAGTTTGTAATCTAATTCATGTTGAAAAATAGTACCCATTGATATGGGGCTGGAAGAACATGGTCCATGGAGCCTGATGTCAATTGGTGAGAATTAGATTGAGGAAGGATGCTGATATATATAGATGGCTTAGATCCTGAGCTGCAGATACATGATAGTCTCTCTGAGGTCTCTTCTCAGAACTTCGAAATTTGGAAATTGCATTCCCTTAATGCTCAGCCACAAAACCTTGGTGGTCATGATGCAGGCCTTCCCAAGACCTCTCTCATGTGGTGTCAAAGGCAAAGGGTATGTGTTCTCCTAGCATCTCTCATTCCCCAAACACCCTCTGACTTGCTTCTGGGAAGAAGGAATATAGAGGCCATATATGACAAAAGAAATAAAAATAAGTCACTGACCTTGGAGAACTGGTTGAGTCAGGGATGAGGCAGAGAAAATACAAGATAGGCCTAAAGTATCTTGTAGGACTAGACAGTAAGAGTGTTAAAAGGACAACAACAAAAGTGTGTGTGTGTATGTGTGTGTGTGTGTGTGTGTGTGTGTGTGTGTAGTTCAAAGGACAGAGAAGCCAAATTGAAAGAGCTCCCAATGGCCAACGTTGGAAAAATTTGAGCAAAATAAATAACTATAGTATTGAGTAATACCCAAAGAATAATATAAACATCATGAGACCATACTGATTAAACAAGTAACTGAGTAAATCAATAAATGAGGGAGAAGCAGCTGCTCTTCCTTACAGAAGAATTCTAATTAATAAATATAGAAGGAATTAGGGAAATAGAAAATCATCAATACTACACCAGAGTAACGATTGCCATAGCCAAAATCTACTGATGGATATTAAAATGAATGGATGAAAATTTAAGCAGAAACAAGGTATTTAGGGTTTCCAAATACCTACCCTCAAATACTTAGTAATTTCAAAGAAAAAAATTTTACAGCACAGAATCCTGGTAGATACCATCTTAGTGATATAATGAAGAAATAAGCAGTAACGGACATAACCATCACTAACCCACAGTGCAATGCACTGAGAAGGGCACACCATTTCCATGGGTTCCTCCTCAATAAATCATAACCTAAATCTAGTAAGTAGAAAACATCAGACAAACCCAAATTGGAGGGACTTTCTACAAATTAAATTACTTGACTACTTCAAAAGTTTCAAAACCAAGAAAGACAAGGAAAGAATGAATAACTGCCAGAGAGTGAAGGAGACTGAGGGGGAAAGGATGTCTAAATAACATGTGAGAACCTCTACTGGGTTCTGGAACAGAAGAAGATTGTCAGAAGAAAAACTGGTGAAACCTGAATAAATCGTGTACTTTGATTACTAGTAAGTACTGCACCCAGGTTAATGTCTTGGTTTTGATAGTCTAAGGCTATGTAAAGAGTTACCCCTAAGAGAGGCTGGGTGAAGGATCTAGAGAAATTCTATGCACTCCTTTTTCAACTCTTGGGTAATTTTAAAATTATCTCAATATTTTAATTTTTAAAAAATGTTTTATTTATTTCTAGGAGAGAGAGAGAGACAGCGTGAGCAGGGGAGGGTCAGAGAGAGAGAGAGTCACACACTGAAACAAGCTCCAGGCTCTGAGCTGGCAGTCAGCACGGAGCCCGATGCGGGGCCCAAACCCACGAACCGCGAGATCATGACCTAAGCGAAAGTTGGACGCTTAACCAACTAAGCCACCCAGGCACCCCAAAAAATTATCTCAATATTTTAAAAACATGTATCAACTATCAAAAAATTAAGAAAAGAAAGGAGCAGGGGAGAAATGTTATATAAACACGGACAGCTATGCTTGTCATTCCACCAGAGAAGCCTTAAGGTAAGAGAGTGAATCTGCTGCCCCTCCATTGTCTTGTGTGACAACCTTACATATGTGGCTCTGGAAAAAAAAAAAAAAAGTCAATTATTTTATCTATTGCCCCAAAGAAGGAAATAGTTCAGTCTAAGAAGAAAATCCATTTGTATAGATGGACTGAGAAGGTATCCAACAAGGCATCTGTCTAAGGGATTTTCAAGCCATGTTGACCAATGTCCCACATTGCTGAATTGAGCTCCACAGTATCTCTGGGGGTTTCCTTTCTTTCCACGGTATTTTCTTCCTGTTTGGGACAGACACTGCAGACAACAGAGTGAGATTGGCTAGGAGTTCTACTCCTATATGCCCTCAAGATCCAAGGTCAAAAGCTACTAAACCAGCCCCTGTGACCAGCAGCCTTTGTTTCTGTGGCCAAACTCCCAAATTAAAACTGAAGCTAGCATGGACTTACAATATGCAGAGTTCCCTTGGTAGCATTTTAGGGTACAAGGCACATATGCCAGAGCCCAGGGGAACTGGGAACTGGCAGGGTCCAGGCAGCATCAACAGCACCAGAAACTCTGACACCTTGTGAGCTGTCACCTACATGAGGGTTCCTCATCTGCTAGAAAGTAAAGCCATTGTGACAAATCTGCCTGCCTTCTGCCTGTGCCGCTTAGCTGACCATATGGTTTGAGGAGGAAGCATCTCTTTCCAGGCCAGTCAGTCTTACTGCGGGCACAGGACTGGGTGACAGCAGCAGCTGGTCCCTTCCAGGCAGAACCATGTGCAGGCTGACTAGGAGGCCAGAGGGAATATGCTGGAGAAGAAAGTTGACAGGTGGGTTTTTCTTAGTCTGTCAGTGCCCAGAAAGCTACACTCCTCCCTGACACCCTGCAGCCAGGGCCTCTCCAGAGCATGGGTTTGTCAGTGGGAAGATTTCTCCTTGAACGTTGGAATTTGTACCTGACATTTAAGGTTTCCTCTCTTCCTGGTGACCATCAAGAGACTTTCTTATAACCCTATTACTTGATTCAAAAGGGGGACAATAGAAGAGTTCCTAAACAAACATAGGTGTGAAGATTTAGCTGTAAGTTGATTCACAATAAGAAAATAACTAAAAAGGCACTGGTGTCATAATGTGCAACACACACTTGTTGTTGGCTGCCAAGTATCCATTTCCCCTGTTCAAAATATAGGACTGTAATTCAAAGGTAATTCTGGGCATAATGGTTTCCATGTAACTGATTTATTTTAGAAAGATAAAGAGAATGTGAGTGGGGGAGAGGGATAGAAAGGAAGAGAGGGATGAGAGAGAAAGAGAGAGACAGAGAGAGAGAGAGAGACAGAGAGAGGATCCCAAGAGGCTCCATGCTTAGTATGGACCCCAACATGGGGCCACCCAGGCATTCCTGGTTTCCATGTGATTTTAACAAAACACCCTCAATTACAGGGATCCCTAATGGCTATCGTCTCATAATTTACAGATGAGCATGTGACCCAAGCTTGACTGGTAAGAGGAAATCCAGGACTATTCTTCAGAAATGGTAAGACATAGTCCCTTTTTCAGTGACATTTGTGCCATGGGATTTGAGATCATCAAAATCATCCTGCAAGCATAAAGATAGCTGATGTAAAGATAAATTGACCCAATGAGAGAATCTCAAGGAATTTTGAATCTCTGGATCAAACTATACCTAAAGCCAGCTCAACTTCTGGATTTATTGTATACATTTGTTTGTTTAGGCCAGTTTAGGTTGGGTTTTCTGTTTCTTGTAACTGAAAGAACTATAAATCCATACAGTGGACTATAATGCAGTTTCCCTACTGATTATTACTGAATGGTAAAATCATGATGTTGTTTTATAACTTCCCTTTCATGTTCGAAATTCCCTGGTTTCTCTCTAATAGTCATGGATTACATTTTAGAAAGAGAAATAAAATGATTTCTAAATTTTGAATATTACTTTAAAAAATAAATGATACTACATATCTTCTGTACTACAGTGTCCTTCAAGCCCAAGAGAAATTCCCACCTATATACTTTAGTAGCTTAAATCAGTATGGATACTGCCTACCAGGGCCCAGCACACCTTTCTCTGGAAATTATAGCTTTATGTATTAATCATGCTTTTTTGTTTTCTGCATTTCTGATGGTTTTACATCTGGGGACTTGTGGACCCTGGAGAGACTGCCTCTTCCAAGCCTAGCCAATTCTTAGAGATAATAAATTAGAGTGGCTTTCATATGCAAACCAACCAATCAGGAGACCATATGCCCCTACTTCCTCCTATATCAGGCTGTCCCACTCTGGGACACTCTGGCACTATCCCCTGCCCTCATCACCAGAGTCAGACACCAGGCAACTAGAGACAGCCCCTATTCCCCAGAGCTCCATGAAATTATTCAAACCTTACCAATGCTAAATCTGCTTACCTTGCCTTGCCTTTCCTGTGGAAACCAAAATAAAGGCTCCTGCCTGTGTTTCCCTTCACTCACTTTAGCTCCTGATCCACTCTGGTGCCTCCCTGGGAGGCCCTGTGTGGTACGGTGTGGCTCTTCCTCTTGGCAACTATAACAAACCATCTTTTCAATGGCAATCATCTCCTGATCTGTTAGCCTCATCATACCTAAATAATAATAATAATAATAATAATAATAATAAATCTTAAATATCAACCAAAAAAATAAAAAAATAAAAACAAAGAATAGTAAAAAAAAATAATTAAAAAATAAAATAAGAGCTGAATAAATGGAAAGATATGACATGTCTTTGATGTAGAAATATGTTAGTTTGCCTTAAAATTAACCTATAAATTCAATGTCAGAATTATGGTAAGTTATTTTTTGAAGACCTCAACATACTTACTCTAAACTTATTCAAAAGAATAAAAGTTCATGATGCCTAAAAAATATAATAATAATAATAATAATAAAACATTTTAAAATGACTTGCTCATCCATTATTTTCCCACACTCAACAAGGTACTCAGATAAATCCAATAAGCCATTAGTGACACATGGCTACATGCTCAACCATGGATGCTTCTTTTGAAACCTCAGCTGCAGGGGAAATCATGGATCTACTTAGGTTCTTCCTCTACTTTTTTCTAACTAGTATAATACTAAGCAAACAAAAGGAACTCAACCAATGCACACTGGTTTTTTGGTGAAGTACACTGATCAAGCTATGCAAAAGCCATAATCACTATATAACTATGGCTAGGAGAGACCTTCAGAGCTCCTATATCAGAAATTACAGAATACTTCTCCCAGGAGACATTATGAAGGTCTGTCTTATTGGAGGCTCTCAGAAGCAGACTCACTTTGCATGCAAAGTGGTTTATTAGGGAGATCAGTAAGGAAGTGAAGTGCTATAGAGAAGGAAAGAAGCCAAAACAGGGTGTTTTAATGAGCAAGTGGGGCTCTACCCACTGAAGATCTCTGACAGACAGTATAGAGCCATGGTACTCAAACTGTAGCACACATCAGAATCACCTACATGGATTGTTAAAACAGTTTGAGCTGAACCCTCAGAGTTCCTGATTCAGTGGGCTCTCAGGTGACACTGATGTTGCTGGTCCCAGGATCAGACATGGAGGTTGCCCCCAATCTCCATCCCCAAGAAGCTGGGGTATTCATCACCCATTTGGCTTTCATCATTGGCTGAGGGCAGGATCTAGGGGCAGTGATTACCCAACACATGTGGCCTGACTCTGTATAGGTGGAAAGAAGGTCATCAGGCAGAGCACTGAACACTTGAAGTGGGACACCAAGTATACACAAGGACAGTTAGTACTGAGGGGTGTGTGCAGGACACAGGTCTGTGACTGCATCTTATCCCAAGATTTCTGTGGTCAAAGGAAATAAAGAACAGTCCCCTCCCCAACCCCTTCTATATCCCTTCTTAGAAAGTCATAGTGGTCACTAGCATAGAAAGATTCTTTTTTTTTTTAAATGTTTTTTTTTTTTTTTAGTTTATTTCTAGGAGAGAGAGAGAGAGAGAGAGACAGCGTGAGCAGGGGAAGGTCAGAGAGAGTAGGAGTCACAGACTGAAACAGGCTCCAGGCTCTGAGCTGGCAGTCAGCACTGAGCCCGACGTGGGGCTCGAACCTGCGAACCGCGAGATCATGACCTGAGCGAAAGTCAGACGCTTAACCCACTAAGCCACCCAGGCGCCCCTAGCATAGAAAGATTCTGAGAAGGCCTGAAATAAAGAATCTGTTTATTTCAATTTTACCAAATTTCTTTGAACGTCTTTTGGAGTAAAACAGTCTGGGAGTTGCTATTTTAAAACAAGGTTTGGAAACTAATATCCACAGGCCAAATGTGGCGGGCCACCCATTTGTGTAAATAAATTTCACTGGAGCACAAACACACTGATCATTTACTAGCTGTCTGTGGCTGCCTTTGCATTACAACACCTAAGTTGAACAGTTGTGACAGAGACCATACAGCCAACAAGTCCAAAATATTTATGATCTGGCCCTTGGCAGGAAAGGTTGACAGAGCCCTGTTCCATTCCAACCCCACCCTTTCCATTCTACAGACTGTGAAACTGATGAAGAGGGAAGGTGTCTTGCCAGTGAGCAAATCATGGCAATCCTCCTGATTCTTATGCTTTCTTTCCAGGAGCCCCTTGCACTTCTCACAGTTCTGCTTCAGAGTCTCCCTTTATCTCCTGGACACTATTCTCTTGGCTTGCTAATGTGAGTGATGATGGATTCTCTTGATGACATCCTTGTACTTCTAATTAAAGACTCCCCTATATGGCACTGGTCCACCCACTCATTAAGACTTTCAGGTGGGCCAGGCCCACTTTAGGCATTAAGATATCACAGGAAGCAAGAACTGGCATGGCTGTGCCTTGTTTGAAGTCTCGTCAAGCAAAAAAGTTGTTTGTTTTTGTTTGTTTTTTAAAGTGTATATTGTCTATACTGAGTGTTTTGAAGACAATGATACAAGTAAGAGAGAGGTTGGGTGGGGCTTATTGGGATTAGATGGCCATAAAAGCCCTCTGCAAGGAGTAACATTCTAGGTAAGATATGAATTATGAAGCCAAGACACTGTGAGAAGACCTGAGGGAAAAGTATCCCAAGCAGAAGGGCAAGTTCAATAGCTCAGGATGGGAACATGTTATGACCAGAGCTTCGTGGGAGAGGATGGAGGTAGCATCGAAGACAGAGACCAGATTAGGACATGGCCTTGCAGCCCATGATCAGAGATTTGATCTTATTCCAAGCAAGAGAAGAAGCTTGCAACTCTGGAAACAGTTCCCAAGAAACATATTCTGAAATTCTGATCTAGGTATGAGCTGCTCCATGGATACTTCTGTCAACAAAGGCCTAGATTATACAGGAAAAGGTATGTGTTTTGGCCTGGCAGACACTCTGGAGATGGTTTAAACATGCACACATCAATGTCATAGATGAAGCAATATGTGCTGTCCTTAGCATGCCACTGTATCCCAGCATGCCAAGTCAATCCCAGCATGCACATATCACCCTGTTATTGATGACTAAGAGTCCCCCCTTCCACTCTTAGTAGTGTTTCTATTTGAAAAGTAAAGTATACCATCACCTTATTTATACCACTTGCTTCTGTGTAATTTAAGCCTTGACTCATGAGGTCCATTACTCTCAGGTCAATAATTTATTCTACCTTGAAATATAAATTTCCTGTAATTAATAGGAACCATCACATGTTTATGTCTTGTTTCTCTGATGGCCCTCTAACAACCTGGAGAACAGAACATGCATGTGCATCAATCCATTTATATAAAGAGAATTTGATAGATGTAACATGAAAATAAAACAAAGACTTTAGGAAGTTACTGCTTGAAATTCAGGTCATTTGGTCTTCACAGCAAAACTGCTGGGAGGGTCTAGAATCATTTCCCTTTTCTGAACAGAAGAAGGAAGATGACTAGCCCCAAGATTTCATGGCCCATAAGTGTGAGAATTAGAACTTGAACTTTGGTAGGCCCAGCCCCACACCCAGTCATCCTTTGATATCACCACCCTTTAGCTTAAGACTGGCTGACCTCTGTTTTAGGGCAGGTACTGACAACCTAAGTAGACAGAGAAAACACAATAACCTTTCCTGTCTGGGTTTTGCAAATATAAAGTGGTTTGTAACAGCTGAATAATAACAGCCATCAGCATTGGTGGTGATCAGGATTTGGCTAGGGCTGTTGACAGTGCAGAGATTTTTATGACTATCTCCTAATGTATGTCAGGTCAGATATAATACCCTGTAATGTCAGAGCTTATCAGTCTTGCTCAAGGCAGGCATACATGGCACACACCGCCAAGCATTCTTGGCATATGTTCAAACCCAAGCTGTCAGGGCTTTCTGAACACTAGGCCCCCAGGCAAGTATACATAGAAGGTGTTAGTTTCCCCAGGGACCCACTGGTGGTCTGAGGGAGCCCCACTTCAGGCCTTCACCAGCACCATGTAGCTTCAGGGTAGTTTTTAAGATAATTTGTCACCTTGTCAGGGACAGAGCAATAGCTCCTGGAGAGTCTGCCCTCACTTCCTTCAAGCTGAGGCCCTCTTCCCTCCAGAGACAGGTCCAGAGTTGCTGCCAAACCTGGTTCTAGTCCCAGCTCAGACTCAAGCCATCTGGAAGACGGGTAGGTCCCCAAGAGCTGGATGCAAATACTGCCAAGGATGACTGCTCAGTCCCTCTGAGACTCTGACTCCTCCCTTGCAAGCCCTGGTGGTGGTGGCATCTTGCAGGACTGCTATATAAAAAGATATCCAGAGGTTCGCACACAGCAGTGTTCAGTGAAGGTGGGTCACTCTCATTAGCATTGCCATTTTCACCACAACCATCCCCATTTAGAGGCTCTAGCTCCAAAATGGCAGAAGGTGGACATGGATGAAATCACTTGCCAACACAGGTGTCTTTGGCATCTCTGTCCTGGGACACTCCAGGGGACAAGGGGACTCCACTCAGAGACAATAAAGGAGTACTAATTAACTTCCTGTAAAATGCTCCCCTGGCCTATCACTTTTTCTGTTTTTGTGCATGCTGCAATTAGTCAAGCAATTAGTAAATGACACTTCAGCTTCCTCTTCCCTGCCCCACTGTCTCTGAGCAAGAGTTGTTAATGTGGATGGGAGCACACATCTAAAGGTAGTCCTTCAATTCTTTCTTTCAATCTTTTTTTTTACAAATAGTTTATTGTCAAATTAGTTTCCACATAACACTCAGTGCTCATCCCCAAAGTGCCCTCCTCCATGCCCATCCCCCCCTCCCCCCCACATCCATCAGTCCTCAGCTTTTGTCAGCATTCAAGAGTCTCTCATGGTTTGCCTCTCTCCCTTTCCCCCACCATTTCCGCTCTTCTTCTCCCCCTTGTTCCTCCGTCAAGTTCCTCCTAATCCTCCTATACGTGCAAACATATGGTATTTGTCCTTCTCTGCCTGACTTATTTCGCTCAGGATAACACCCTCAAGGTCCATCCATGGTGCTACACATGGCCAGATTTCATTGTTTCTCATTGCCATGTAGTATTCCATGGTATAGATAAACCAAATCTTCTTGATCCATTCATCTGTTGATGGAC
>NW_024082593.1:16715-40626 GCF_003009895.1 Hyaena hyaena | reverse complement strand
TTTCTTTCTTTCTTTCTTTCTTTCTTTCTTTCTTTCTTTCTTTCTTTTCTTTTCTTTTCTTTTCTTTTCTTTTCTTTCTTGTATATTAGCAAAATGTTCACTCTTTGAAAGTAGAGAAAATACCATGATAAGATCTCGTTTTCAACAATTATCATCACTTTGTCATTCGTTTTTCATCTTTCCCATACACATACATTTGTTAAGACAAATTTCCAACATCACATCTTTTACCCACTTAATTCTTGTTAGTGTACCAGAAAGAGTAAGGGAGTGTAGAGAAGGCTGCTAAGAGTTCCTGGAATGGCATCTGATCCCAGGGCCTCAGAAATTGCAATTTTACACACATCCCACAGCAAGAAGGAGACACTGGTGAGGGTCAGGGAGAATTAGGGATAGTTCTGGAGGAAGCTACTTTGGAATCTGTCTTGGAATCTAGGAATACAAGTTTCAAGGACAGGGTGATTCTTCAGATTTAAGAAAGCATAAGTATTTCTGAGAACAGTTGGGGTCTTATGCCCCAACACAAATATAGAGAATGTCATGGAGCCCTGGAAATGCCCAGGTATCTGACGGTACATCCGCAATTCACACTAGGACCCATAAACTGGGAGATAATATGACTACCCCCTCTGACTCTCAAGAAGCAGACTCTGGCATCACCAGACAGTGAGAAAGAAGCTAGAAGCAATCACAAGCTCAGCCTCCCTTCTCCTAGCTCTCATCCTGCCAAACGTAGACCCAGGTATCTTTCCACAGAAGCACTCTTGCAGGAAGAACAAATTAAGGGAATGCTTGGCACACTGGGAGAGAAGCAGCCAGCTTCAAAAATCCAGCTGAAAAAAAAATGGCCCAAATAAAAAATGCATCTTCACATCAAGAAAACAAGATGTGCCCATTTTACAGATGAGGAAGATAAGATTCAGAGAAGAAAATTGCTCAGAACAATAGCTAGCAAATTGTAGAGGCAGATTTAATATGTCTCCTTCTCCATCCTTTATTCCTAGCTCAAGGTTAGTTCCCAGAATTGAGAGACATTTCTGCTACAAAACATTTTTGGGTGACTGATTCACTAATCAGCTTGGCATGGGTTTCATAAAAAGCAGTGCTAAGAACACTGAGTCAGTACTTCTTTACAGTTTCCAGCCTACAGAAAAGAAAATACAAAAAGCTCATATATGCAAATGAACATTTGGACTGATTTCCTCTGGAGTTTTGGCCTCAAGGAGAAATCCTTATTCCCTGCAGAAATGCATTCTTGTTTCTGCTTAACTGGTGAAAAAGGGGAAAGATCTTTCCCAGATGACCAAACCTAGGAATGGAAGTCTTCAAGGAAAATGCACTTTTCTGCAAGCAAATGTTTGCTAACCAAGGATAATGTAGACTAAATAAATGTTCCACTCACCCAAAGAAATGGAGAAAGGCAATTCCCAAGGTTCCAATCATGAGAGCAAATAAGTCTCTTCTACATCCATTGCTCACCTTTCTTCCACCCAGGCCCATATATATATATATATATATATATATATATATATTTTTTTTTTTTTTTTGTAAATGTTTTATTTATTTCTAGGAGAGAGAGAGAGAGACAGCTTGAGCAGGGGAGGGTCAGAGAGAGAGGAAGTCACAGACTCTGAAGGAGGCTCCAGGCTCTGAGCTGGCAGTCAGCACAGAGCCTGACGTGGGGCTCGAACCCACAAACCGCGAGATCATGACCTAAGTGAAAGTCGGATGCTTAACCGACTAAGCCACCCAGGCGCCCCCACCCAGGCCCATATTTTAAGCAAGGTCTAGGATGACATTAGGAGTACTCAAGGATATGAGTAGGAAAGTGGGCAGCAGCCTCTTCTCTTAAGATAGAAAATTCAATTGTAATACACTAAAGCATGTGTCTTAGACATGAGACCCTGTGCTGGCCCTGGAGAGAGGAGGAACACAAACCCTATAACCCTTAACCAAGTTCCTGGACCCCAAGAAGGACTAAGATGCATATCTAGAGGCAATGAGGTACTGCCTAGGTGTGCTCAGGGAAGACAGGCTGGGAGCTCTTCATGCTGCCTTCTAGGGAAATTCCTAATACTTTGAGTGTCCCAGACCCCTATGGGACCCTTTTTTCCTAAACAAAAAGCACATTTCACCACTTTCTTATACCATACACAAAAATAAATTCAAAGTACATTTAAGACCTAAAACCATAAATATCCTAGAAGAGAACCCAGACAGTAACCTCTTTGACATGGGTCAAATTCTTTCTAGATGTCTCTTGAGGCATGGGAAACAAAAAAACAAAAATAAACTGTTGGGATTACATCAAAATAGAAAGTTTCTGCACAACAAAGGAAATAATCAGCAAAACTAAAAAGCAACCTAGCAAAATAAGTCAGGCAGAGAAGGACAAATATATGTTTGCACGTATAGGAGGATTAGGAGGAACTTAACTGAGGACCATGGGGGAGAAGAAGGGGGGAAATGGTGGGGGAAAGGGAGAGAGGCAAACCATGAGAGACTCTTGAATGCTGAGAAACAAACTGAGGACTGATGGGTGTGGGGGGGGGGGGGGAGATGGGCATGGAGGAGGGCACTTGTGGGGATGAGCACTGGGTGTTATATGGAAACCAATTTGATAATAAACTATTTGTAAAAAAAAAAACAAACAACTAAAAAGCAACCATATCCAATAAAGGGTTAGTATCCAAAATATATAAAGAACTTATAAAACTCAACAGCTAGGGGCACTTGGGTGGTTCAGTTGATTAAGTGTCGACTTCAGCTCAGGTCATGATCTTGCAGTGCATGGGTTTGAGCCTCATGTTGGGCTCTGCACTGACTGTTCAGGGCCTTGGGCCTGCTCTGTACTCTGTGTCTTCCTCTTCCTCTCTGTCCCTCCCCTGCTTGTGTTCTCTCTCTCTCTCTCTCTCTCTCTCAAAAATAAATAAACAAATTTAACAATGAAAAAATAAAAAGCCCTCAACATCTAAAAACCAAAGAATCCCATTTATTTATTTACTTAAAAATTTTAAAATGTTTATTTATTTTTGAGAGAGACAGACAGACAGACAGACAGAGTGAGAGTGGAGGAGGGCAGAGAGAGAGGGAGACGGAGAATCCAAAGCAGACTCCAGGCTCTGAGCTGCCAGAACACACGGGGCTCAAACTCATGAACCATGAAATTATGACCTGACTCAAAGTCAGACACTTAACTGACTGAGCTATCCAGCTGTGTCCCAAGTAATCCAATTAAAAAAAAAAAATAGGTGTAAGATGAACAGATACCTCTCCAAAGGAAACACTGAGATGGCTAACAGACACATGAAAAGATGTTCATCATCACCATCAGGGAAATGCAAATCAAACCTACAATGAGATAGCACTGCACACCTGTCAAAATGGCTAAAATCAACAATACAAGAAGCAACAGGCATTGGCAAAGATGTGAAGGAAAGGGAACACTTATGCATTATTGGTAGGAATGCAAACTAGTACAGCCACTGTGGAAAACAGAATGGAGGTCCCTCAAAAAGTTAAAAATAGAACTACTCTATAATCCAGCAATCACACTACTGGATATTTACCAAAGAATCCAAAAATACTAATACAAAAGAATACATGCACCCTAATGTTTATAGCAGCATTATCTACGATGGCCAAGATACGGGAACAGCCCAAGTGTCCATAAAAAAGAATGAAATCTTACCATTTACAACAATATGGATGGAGCTAGAGAGTGTTATGCTAAGCGAAATAAGTCAATCAGGGAAGGACAAACACCATATTTCACTCACATGTGGAATTTAAGAAACAAAACAAATGAGCAAAGGAACAAAAGAAAGAGACAGACCAAGAACAAATTATTAATTATAGAGAAATAACTGATGGTTACCAGAGAGGAGGTTGGGGGTGGGGGGGGAGGAATGCATGAAATAAATGATGTAGATTAAGGAGTGCACCTATTGTGATAAGGACTGGGTGATGTATGGAATTGTTGAATCACTATATTGTACACCTGAAATTAATATAATACTGTATGTTAATTAACTGGAATTAAAATTAAAACTTAAAAAAAAAACAGAAGAAAATCCTATGCCCAGTGATTTTTGCTAAACTGGCCAAATGTTCAATAAACAGTAAGTCTTGACTAGCCTGGTTCACTACAATGCCCTACTTTTTCTCCTTTCTCCTGTGCCCCTCATCTCACCCAAGCCCCACAGTGGGAGCACAATGGGGAGCACCCTCACATTCATGACTGGCTCAGGCAGTAGCTGCTCACTTTTGATGAAGGCTCGTAGGTTCACCTCTTCAAAGCTGCTGATAATCTGGCAATTAACCACCAGGCTGGAGGAATACTGTTTGAATCTTTCGATAAAGCCTGGCATGCCTCAGCACTATCTTCTTTTGTTTTCAATCATCCTGACACTGCAGAGGCAGCTGAAGAGTGATGCGTATGTTAATGATGTCTGCAGAGTAAGACCAAAAAAATACAGCTACCAATACCTGAGGCTGAGATTCCCAGTTACTGCTTGTAACTGGGTCACTATTTTTAGTTGGAACTAAATGTCAAACAGGGAAAATGAATGTGAATTTGGGTGAAAGAATGAGGAGTGGTGTTTCATCCCCTTTCTCTTAGAAACTCACCCTGTGTCCTGTGAAAAGCATTCCCCAACTCTGGACCTCAGAATTTCCTACCTGAATAACCAGAGATTTGGATTTCCTTTCAATCATACATCCAAGGAAGAAGGGGCCCAGCCCTATGAAGTCAACTGCCCTACTGAAAAGTTCTTGCAGATGTCTGTAATGCTAAGGTTTGCAAGAAGTTATCACATTCTTGCCCATGAGAAGCAGAAAAGAAACAAACAAACAAACAAAACTCAGCAGGGTCACATCTGACAAAGAATTAGTTTCTAATATCAGCACATAAGGCAAGAATCATACACAGTCAGAATTCCCCAAAGAAAGAGGAGACCCACCTATCACTGTTCCATTCACTAGCCCAGCCCATTAGTCTCCCCCCTCCCCCCCAGCCTCAGGATTACCAATGTTCTTCCATTAAACACCTGAGGAAAGTGTCCCCTTGCTCTTAGGGGACATACTATACAAAATGATAATAATAAATCATAGTAATAATAATAACAACAAGAATAACAACACCCTTATGGTATTATCAGAGCCTAATTAGACTAAGGAAGGAAAATACTCAGGTCCATCTGGCTCCAGTCTTCCACATGGGAAAAGGGAGATACTCAATTGAAGCTCTTTCTAGCCATCCTGTCCTACCTAAAGAGAGATGGATGAGGGATGGGAGGTGGGGACCTGAGAAACACCTGTGAAGTTACAGTGCAGAGGTACATATTCACTAAAAGATTGCAACATAATCATACCGTCTCCCACCACATTTTACCATCACATTACTAAATGGCAAGTTCCTTGTCCACCGTACATCATGTCTGCCTATCAAGAAAAAAATTTACAAGAAGAAACAGACATAGCAGGGATGTTGGAATTATCAGACTGCAAATTTAAAACAACTATGATTGATACACTAAGGGAATCTAATTGATAAAGCAGACAGCATGCAAAAACAGACAGGCAATGTAATAAGAGAGATGAAAATCCTAAGAAATAACCAAAATAAAATACTAGAGAGTAAAGAAAAAAACCCTATAACAGCAATAAATGCCTTTGATTAGCTTTTTAGTAGATTGGACATAGCAGACAAAAGAATCTCTGAGCTAAAAGATATATCAATACTCTTTGAAACTCATAAAGCAAAGAGAACAAAGACTGAAAAAAAAAAAGAGAATATCCAAGGAATGTGGGACAACTGCAAAAGGTATAACATAAGCATAATTGGTATGCCAGAAGGAGAAGAAAGACAGAAAGGAACAGAGGAAATATTTGAAATAATAATGATAATTTCCCCCAAATTAATGTCAAACACCAAACCACAGATCCAGGGAGTTCAGAGAACAGCAAGCAGAACAAGTGCTCAAAAAAAAAAAAAAAAAATCCCTGCACCATGGCATATAATTTTGGAATTACAAAAATATCAAAGATAAAGAAAAAAAACCTTAAAGAAACCAAAGAAACACCTTACCTATCTACAAAGTAACAAAGGTAAGAATTACATCTAACTACTATCTACATCACATCTAACTACTAACTACAAGAATGTGTAGTGAAATACTTAAGGTATTGAGAGAAAAAAAAATACCAAACTAGAATTCTGTGCTTTGTGAAATTGTACTTCAAAAAGTGAAAGTGAAATAAAGACTTTCTCAGACAAACAAAAATGGAGATTTGTTGACAGGAGACCTGCCTTGAAAAAAGTGTTAAAAAAGTTTTTAGAGAGAAGAAAAGTAATATAGAATATAAACTTGGATCCACATAAAGAAAGATCATTAGAAAGAAATAAAGATAAAATAAAAACTTTTATTTTTCTTATCCCTTTAAAAACAAAAAGTATGCTTATGCACATATCATGTGTGTACATGCCTGCTTATGTATGGTTAAGTGAAGTGACTGACAACGATGATATAAGGGATGAGACAGAAATTAGAATCAGTTTGTTATTATAAGGTACCCACACTACCCATGAAGTGGTGTAGTGTTATTAAAACATAGATTAGCTATAAATGTATTGCAAAATCTAGCACAACCACTAAAAAGTGTTAAAAAAAAAAAAAAAGAAGTGTAACTGGTAGTCTAAGAAAGGAGAAAAAGTGGAATCATGTAAAATACTCAGTTAAAACCACAAAAGGCAGGAAAAAGTGGAAACGAAGAAATAGAAAACAGCAACAGATAGGGTAGACATTAACCCAGCTAATCAATAATCTTAAATATCAATGATCTAAATACACCAATTGAGAGACAGAGATTGTCAGAGTGGATCAAAAAAACATTACTTATATTGTCTAAAAGACACCCACTTTAAATATAAAGACATATTAGATTAAAAGTAAATACATAGAAAAAAGCACACTATGCCAACACTAATGAAAATATGAGTGACATATTTAGATACAGATGACTTCAAAGGAAGGAATATTATTAGGGATAAAGAAAGGCATTCCATAATGATAAAGGGGTTGATTCTCCAAGAAGACATAACAATTCTTAATGGGTACACACCTACCAATAGAATGTCAAAATATTTGAGGCAAAAACTGACAGAAGTGCAAGGAAAACTAGATGAATTCTCTATCATAGTTAGAGACATCAACACCCCTCTCTCAGAAATGGACAGGCCCAGCAGTCAGAACATCAGTAACCACAGAGATGAACTAAATAGCATCATCAGTAAACAGGATATAATTTATCAACTACTTCATACAAAAATAGCAAAATACAAAAATACACATTAAACATTCACCAAAATTGACTGAATTCTGGGCCATAAATTATACCATAACAAAGTTAGAATAGAAATCACACACTGTCTACTCTCAGACGACATGGAATTAAACTGGAAATTAATGACAGAAAGAGCTATGAAATCACAAAATATTTAGAAAGTAAACAACACACTTCTAAATAACACATGAAGCAAAGAAAAAATCTCAAGATAAATTTTAAAATATTAGGACTAAAAGAATCTGAAAACACAACTTAACAAAATATGTGGGATGGAGCAAATGTGATACCTAGAGGAAAATGTATAGCATTGAATACATATACTAGAAAAAACCAAAATATTTAAAATCAATAATATAGGCTTCTACCTTAGGAAACTAGAATATGACCATACTAAATCCAAAATAGGCAAAAGAAAATTAGGGAAGAAATCAACAAAACTGAAAATAGGAAATAAAAAAAGAAAATCAACCAAATAAAAAACAAATGCATTGAAAAGATAATAACATTTACAAACCCCCTGCCAGACTCACTTAAAACAAACAAAAACCCAGTAGGTACAAATTACTAATATTAGGAATAAAAAAAGAAACATCACTATAGATACCATGGACACCATGGACATTAAAAGGACAGTAAGATGATATCATGAGCAATGCTCTGCCCACAAATTTGGTAATCTAGATAAAATGACCAATTTCCTGAAATATACAGTCTGCTGAAACTTGCATTAAAAAGAACTAATTTAAATGGGCCTGCATCTATTAGAAAAAAATGAACCTTCTATAGATGAACTTTCTAAAACAGAAAACATTAAGCCCAGATAGATTCACTGGTGATTTCTACAAAAGATTTAAGGAAGAAATTATACCAGTTCTCTATAACCTCTTCCAGAAGAAAAAAACAGAGGGACTACTTTCTAACTTATTTTATGAAGTCAGCATTAGCATAATTCCAAAACCAGGAAAGGAAAACTACAGAGCATATCTCTTATGAATATAGATACAAAAATCCTCAGCAAAATATTAGCAAATCAAATCTAAAAAATATAAAAAGAATTATATATCATGACTAAGTGTGATTTATCGCACATGTACAAGACAAATTCGACATCTGAAAATGAATTCGTGTAATCCATTGCATCATAGACAATAACAATGAAACCTTATAATCATATCAATAGATGTAGAAAAAGTATTTGACAGATTCAACACCCATTCATGATAAAAACCCCTCATTAAACTAGGAATGGAGGAGGAATTTTTCAACTTAATAAGAATATCTAGAACTCCCATATGACCTAGCAATAACACTGCTTGGAATTTATCCAAAGGATACAGAAGTGCTGATGCATAGGGGCACATATACCCCAATGTTCATAGCAGCACTTTCAACAACAGCCAAATCATGGAAAGAGCCTAAGTGTCCATCAACTGATGAATGGATCAAGAAATTGTGGTTTCTGTGTACAATGGAATACTATGTGGCAATGAGAAAGAATGAAATCTGGCCATGTGTAGCAACATGGATGGAACTTGAGGGTGCTATGCTGAGCGAAATAGGTCAGACAGAGAAAGACAGATACCATATGCTTCTACTTATAGGAGGATTAGGAGAGACTTAACAGAGGACCATGGAGGAGGAGAAGGGGAAAAATAGTTGGGGAGAGGGAGGGAGGCAAACCATGAGAGACTTTAGAATACTGAGAACAAACTGAGGGCTGATGGGGGTCGGGGAGAGGGGAAGAAGGGGGATAGGCATGGAAGAGGGCACTTGTGGGGATGAGCACTGAGTGTTATATGGAATCCAACCTGACAATAAACTATGAAAGAAAAAGAAGAACGTCTATGAAATCCTATTAGCTAACATCATACTTAATGATGAGAAAAATAAAAGCTTTCCCACTAAGATGAGGTACAAGGCAAGGATATGCTGTCTCCCCATTAGTCCTTGCTAATGCAATAGGGAAGCAAAGAAAATAAGGTTGGGGAGGAAATGATAAAGATTTCTTTGTTCAAAGATGATCATCTGTGTAGAAAACTTGAAAGAATTGACAACAAAACTCCTAGAACTAATAAGCAACTACAATAAGGTAGCCAGCTACAAGGCTTATATACAAAAGTCAACTGCTTTCCCATATACCAATATAAACAAGTGTGAATTCAAATTAAAAACATACCATTTATATGTGCACCCCAAAAATTAAATACTTAGGTATAAATCTAACAAAATATGTACATTTATATTAGGAAAACTACAAAACTCTGATGAAAGAAATTAAAAAAAAGAATTAAATTACTAGAGAGATGTTTCATATTCATAATAGGAAAACTCAATATTGTCAAGATATTAGTTCTTCCCAACTTGGTCTATATATAATGCAATCCTAATGAAAATCCCAATAAGATATTTTATGGATATCAACAAACTAACTCTAAAGTTTATATGGACAGGCAAAAGACTAAAATAGCTAATATTGAAGAGGAAATTTGGTACACTGACACTATCAGATTTTAAGACTTATTTATACAGCTACAGTAATCAAGATAGTGTGGTATACATACACACACACACACACACACATTCACACAAATAAAGAAATAGATTAATGGGATAGAAAAGAAAGCCTAGAAATAAATATGTCTAGAACATCCACAGGGGGACAAAAAGTGAATCTAGACAAGAGTGAATCTTATACTATTGTGCAGCATAGATCAAAATGTAAAGTGGAAAATTATAAAATTCCTAGAAGATAACAGGAAAAAATCTAGATGACCTTGGGTATTGTGATGCCTTTTTAGATACAACACCAAAGTCATAATCTATAAAAGAAATAATTGATAAGCAAGACTTCATTGAAATTAAAAACTTTTGTTATGCAGAATACAATATGAACAGAATTAGAAGATGAGCCACAGACTGGGAGAAAATATTTGCAAAAGACATATCTGATAAAGGACTACTTCCAAAATAGGTAGAGAATTCTTAAAACTCAACAATAAGGAAATAAACAGCCCAATTTAGAAATGGGCCAAAGAACTTAATAGACACCTCACCAAAGAATATATACAGATGGCAAATAAGCATATGAAAAAATGCTTAGCATCATATCTCATCAGGAAAATGCAAATTAACACAATGATGAGATACCACTATTAGAATGGCCAAAATCGGAACACTGACACCAAATTCTGGCAAGAATGTGGAGCAACAGGACCTCTGCTGATGGAAATGCAAAATGGTACAGCCACTTTGGAAGGTTATTTGGTGGTTTCTTACAAAACTAAACACACTCTTACCGTATGATGAAGTGATTTCACTCCTTGGTATTTACTCAAAAAGATTAAAAAATTGTCCCCATATAAAACTCACACATAAGTGTTCATAGCAGCTTTATTAATAATTGTCAAAACTTGGAAGCAATCAAGATGTCCTTCCATAGGTGAATGGATGAATGAGTTATCAAGTCATGAAAAGACATGGAGGAAACTTAAGTGCTTATAATTTAGTGAAAGAAATCTGTCTGAGAAGGCTAAACATTACATGATTCAGGCTAAGCCATTTAGATTTTCTCTCTGAGGGATCTGGAATTAGACACAGAGGTTGAAATTGTTGGTTTGTAACCTCCTGGGTGTAATCTGCACAGAAGCCAGGGAGAGACTGAAGAAAGAGGCAGGCCACTCCAGGTTGTAGGTGGTAGTCTTGAAAAGTTAAAAAGGAAACCTTCACATGAAGTTTATCTTGGGTGGTAGCAAGATGAATAGATCCCCACACCTTCCTGCCACATCTTAAAAGTTTACATAGAGGTCTTAAACTGGGTTCAGTCACTGGATCTTACAATTTCATGTGCCCTTTTCTTCCACAACAGTCCCTAAGCAGTCAGCAAAGGGTTTCACTGGCATAGAGGTGGTTCCTTTGGCAGCTATCTGGCTGCATTGGAGGCAGATATCACAGCAACAATACGGGCACATGAAAGAGAAAGCATAAATTAAGACAATAATTCCCAAAATCAGTGACAAATTTTTCCGCTAATAGCTCCATGACCCAAATCATTGATTTAACAGGTCCCCTAAACTGGGGGTCAGATCACTCAGGACATTTACTTGTGTCCTCCTATTATTTAACAGAGATAACACATTAGTACTCTAATCAGGTATGAATACACATTCTGTTTGGGTATTGGCACAGGTACCTTCTTGCAAAGAGTAATGTATAAGGCCATTATCATATTTTGGAAGACAGCTTTTCTCATCAAAGACATTTTTGTATTCAGTAAGAGCAGGCTTTGTTGGCTATCATTTAAGTCTTGCTGGATGAATTTAGTAAGGGCTTCTGTGTGTGCTATAATGTCCTCCAGGCCAACAGAGTGAACAATGATCACACCCACATGATCATATTAGCGAAAAATAGTGTTGACCTGGCCTTGAGGAGAGAGAGATTGGAAGCTTTTGGAACCTGACCTGGTTGTGCCTACCATGTGTACTTGAGAGGTAAGCAGCACTGTCAATATGTGGGAAGATGGGACTGGGGGCAGGATGTACCACAGCAGGATGCACCACAGCAGGATGCTTACCTTCTCCCCTCTCTTAAAGGCATCCGTGTTCCATTGTAGGTATAGTACATTTCAACAAGTCCAGCCTGCATCAGGATAAGGGGATTCCAGTGGAGATTGAGTAGTTCCCCTTCACCTGGGAGTATGAAATAATTCACCCACTTCAACAGGATGTCCCATTATAAATTCCAGTAGATAACTCCTTTCCCAAGTGTGATGGGGCTTGGTGTTCTCAACAGTGTAGCATGTTGATCCATCATGAGAGCAATGGCAATGGCTGTTTCCCATGACTCTATACCTTTCTGTTATTTGGTGCTTCAGTGGGAGGAGTCCTCAGTCTGGATATGGGGCAAGAGGCCTTACTGTTTATTCCAATACTGATCTCCCAGCCAAGGTGGCTTTACCTGTTAACAATTTAATTTGCTGCTTTAATATTCCATAATTTTTCTACCAATGCTTCTGCTTATGAGTTATAGGAGATGGAACAGCCATTTAATGTCATGTCCTTCTGCCTAGTCTTGCATGTCATGACTTTTGAATTGTGACCCTTAATCACTATCTATTCAACAGCGTATCTGTATATGGCACTCAATTTCTCCAATCTTCTAATGGTAACAACCTGGTTTGCACAGTGGCAGGTGAAAGCTTGGGTTAAGACAGGTGCAGTGTTCATACAAACCAGGGCATATTTAGAACTTTCACTCAGAGGAAGGGACCAATATTATGTATTTCAATCCCTTATCTGTTAGAAACTCCAGTGGATGGCCCCAGATTCTTTTGGCACTTGCCTTGGGTATTGCTTAAAACACACAAGACATGGTGTTACTGCATTAACCAAGCCATTGTACTTTAAAGGGAAGCTTGACATCTTTGAGCACTGCAGTGACCACTCTCTCTATGCATATGATCTGCTATATTTATTGAAGGGTCAGTAGGTAAGGCTCATATACACAAGATAGGGTGTCAGTTTTCTGATTGCCAGGGGTCTCAGGGTCTTATGGTCTGGGACATGAAAAACAGTGAGATCTGCCTCAGGCTGTTACAGGCAGATCCAAATATCTTTCTACAAATCTTGACCCCATAAGGACTAATTTATAATCATCCACCCATTGGCTTCCTATTGTCTTAAGTCACAGACTTAATCACTTTTGTCAGCACAAAGAGGTTAATGGCCAAGACTCATGTGTATTCACCAGCCAGACCACTCTTAGCTCAGTCCCTTGTCTGTCCCTTCACTGGCTGTTATGTGAGAGGCTTTCCCTAAAGGAGCATTGTGTACACTCCTAGAAGCTTTTGCTCTATGGAGGTATATTGGGTTTCTGGCCCCTTCCAGAGGTGGGACCAAAATCCTATGGGCACTCTATCCTTCTGTTTCTTCTGCCATAGTGCCCAACCCATATCTTTTGGCATCACAGACACATCTAATTCAAATGGAAACCCAGAGAGGAAGATGCCCAGAGCTTCAATCTGCTTCACTAGTGATTTTGCCTTCTCAAAGCAGTTTGCTGTTCTGAGCCCCAGTTTCACACATGCCTCTTCTTTAGCAAGGAGCAAAAGGGATGTAAGCACTGTGCCAGATGGGGAATAAAAGTCCTCCAAAACCCCAAAATCTCTACAAAGGCTTTCATTTCTCTCACATTCTTAGGGACTGAAGGGACTGAATAAACTTACACCTTTTTTTTTTTTTGGTCTGTTTTTGAATACCTCTATTTTTTTTAATAGTTTATTGTCAAGTTGATTTCCATATAACACCCAGTGCTCATCCCCACAAGTGCCCTCCTCCATGCCCATCACCCCCCTTCCCCTCCCCGCCACCCCCATCAGTCCTCAGTTTGTTCTCACCTTATCAATCACAGCTAATGGGACAACATGAGTTTTCCCCAATCAGACAGCTCCCAAAAACCTTATGGCAGTGCCTGGACTTTGAATTGTCTGTGGGTTCACTGTCCACCCTCTGCCTCACAGATGCTCCAGCAAAGCTTGCAGGGTGTCTTGCTGCAAAGGCAAATTTTTATATGTTAACAATATGTCATTTAATGTAATGGATCCATTTTAATAATACAGGGAAAGGAGAACAGGAGCAGGTCCCCAGCTACCATCCCAAGACATATTGTGAGGTTATGCAGGTAACCTTGTGGGAACACTTGAAAGGTTCATCATTGTCCCTCCCACATGAAGGCAAATTGATCTTAGTTATTAGAAACCTGTACTTGTCAAAGTCTTTCCCATGAATGTCCTCGAAGATAAAGTACTTTTGCAGAAACACTTTCACCAAACCATCAGAGTAAGAAAATAACTGTCTGCAAATTACAAAAGACTTAAAAAATGGTCATGGTTAAAGATCTGATGAGAGTTCATTATAATGCAATTGACAAGGGAACTTCTATTGCAGATTGTGCTTTAAAAAGCCTTCTCTGCCCCACCTCTTTTTTTCTTTAGTTTCCTTGGGCAATGTTTTGGCTATCTTCTGGTATGTTTACATTTCAAAGACAGGATATGATTTACAAGCTCAAGGGACAGAGAAAAAGTGCAAATTCTGTCCTAAGAGTTTTGGGGATTCCTATTTAAAATTTTCCTTTTTTATTAGAGGTCAGAAGACAAGGGAGCATTTCTTTTCTTTCCTCATCAATTACCATAACATTCTCTCTTTATCTTTATCATTTTCTCAGAGATTCCACCTCTTGGTGTCCTAATTAGGATGTTTCATGTGCCCAGATCTTAATCCAAAGGCATCTTTGCAAAACAGCACACTGAGATTTGCCACTTATTACCCTGCTCTCTCACCTTGTCTGTCACCCAAAGCTGTCAGACTAGTGGATGCCTGCATGTCCTTGTCTAATCTTAGCTCATCTTCTAAATTTCTGACCTGAGTATCAGCCTGCAGTCTGGTACTGGTGGCCAGCTGAACTTCCCACAGCAGAGGCCAGCTCATGGCAGCAACCAGTACCTCCTTCCCTGGTGTCCCTTCCCTGCTATGGTATCCTGTGCACGTTTCCTCTAGCAAGCACGTTAGACCAGCTGGCATTTGGGGGGCATCTCCATACTCACATGGTGGCCCACAAGTACCTAACATACAGGCCACTCCTCCCCACAAAGAGGTTAATAAACAACTTGAGATTTCCCCCACAGGTGCCTCATTCCCAAGGCCCATTTCTTCAGTCTCCTGGCTGGCTTCCTATTTGTTGGTTTACAACTGTGAGAAGTAAGGAAGATGATTCCTTTTCAGAAATACCAAATAAAAGCTGTGCTGTCTAGTTAATCGTTGGTTTACAACGTATTGGAAATATGTATGAACCCCTACCCCCACAATGGAGTCCCAACCTTTAGACACTTCACTTTCTGATTCTTCTTCCCCTTTCCCTTTCTCTGGCTTATTTTTACAGGCTTTGCAATGAACAGGAGCCAAAGAACAAAAGGAGGAGGAAGTGAAAATCTCTGCATCACCTCAGGGAATGTACATTTGTTCCAACCAGGCTACTTTTTGCCTTACATAGGCATAGGTGATGTCTGGGTAAGGCTGTAACCTCTCTAGTATTAAGCCAATGAGGAAACAGGGGAGGGACTTGAATACTAGGAAATAAATTGTCTGCTATAACAGCTCCAAGTGTGCCTGTCCTTCAGACACCTACTCTTGCACATCGTTGGTTAAAGCCTCACTTCAATCAGTTGGGTTGGTGGGCTTATTAATGACAACAACCTCCTCAGGAGCTTGCCAAGTATAATCTAAAACTGACCACTCTCCCCTAATTAATAAGGCAGGGAGAGACTGAAGAATGAGGCAGCTGCTTCAAGTTTCTAGGTGGAAGGTTGTTTTTTTTTTTAATGTTTTATTTATTTCTGAGAGAGACAGACAGCATGAGCAGGGGACGGTCAGAGAGAGGGGGAGATACAGAATCTGAAACAGGCTCCAGACTCTGAGCTGTAAGCACAGAGCCTGATGCGGGGCTTTAACCCACGAAATGTGAGATCATGACCTGAGCTGAAGTCAGATGCTTAACCCACTGAGCCACCCAGGTGCCCTTCTAGGTGGGAGTTTTAATGAGCAAAAAGAATTTACATGCTATAACTGAACTGACAAGAGTCTGCTTGATGAGTTACAGGTAGAGACTACCCCAGGTGGAGTTGTCACACAAAGGAAGCTTTATTTGCAGCAAATAAGGACATCACAAGGAATAACTTACAAGGCCATGACTCCCTAAGCAGGTGTGAGAGGGTTCCTTTTATGATTTGGGATGTATATTCAGAAAGGCCAGCTATGTCATCACATGTAAAAGTGGGAACAGGGTTGCTCACATATACTTAGAAAACATGCCTCTCCATGCACCTTATGTTATGTTAATGATGCTTATGCTTCTTCTGGACTTTAACATTATAATGAAGCAGAGGTAACGATCTGACAAGAAAAAGGGACTTTGGGCAGCTCTAAAAGCTGGTATAAATTGGATGGGTCATAGGTTCATTATCTCAGGTAAGGAATTCAGGGTCTTGCTTCCTTTTGAACCAACACTGGGAGCTTTACCACTGATTTACTGTCTCTAATATGGTAGGCTATTTCCTGGCCTGGTAGAGACTGTTGGTTTTTACATTCTTTTTTTTTTTTTTTTCCTTAAAATTCTTAACTCCTGGGGTTTTTACATTTCTTTGTAACTCTGACATCTCCTAGAAAGTTCTATAAGAAGTCTCAAGCAAGTAGAGCTGGTAGGACATAGATCATGGAAAATAGCTGGGGGCCTAACATGACTTATCTTGTGAAAAACTAAGTCTCATATTTGCTTTTTCTGGGAACCTCTAACTCTTTTTGCTTACAATACAGGCTTATTTTGGGTGGCAGCAAGATGAAGGGATTCTTCCGCCTGCCCAGCACATCTTAAAAGTTTATATAGAGGCCTTAACTGGGTTTAGTCATGTAGATTGTGTAGGTGTTCTCAACACCATATCACTATCTCAGGGCTATGTCCTTGGAGAAGACTTTGGGAGTGGGAAAGGCAAGTGGAACCCATATTTAAAGCACAGGAGAGGGAATGAAAGGCCTCTGGTCATCTGGGTCCAGTTTATGGGGAAACAGGTGGTCATGTCTTCTTGATGACCTTCCCCAACAGAGACATAGGCCAGTGAGAGGCAAGACAGTGTCATGCATATCTAAGCCAAGACTTACAGATGGGATCTCTAGGAAGCCTTCTTCCAGAGAGTGGAGCATGAAACAGATGTGCAGAGGATAAGAGAGAAGAGAGGGAAGAAAGAGGGAGGAGGGGAAGAAAGGGGAAATGGAGAGAGATATTGAGAGAGCAGTGAAGTTGCTGAATACCAGGACTTGGCCAGTTCCTGGCTGTCATGTCCCAACCCTCATGAGAACCCATCTTCCCTTAGGTGTGTTTATTTAACCAATATTAATCAGATGTACGAGATGACAGGTTCTATTCCAAGGCCAGGTATACAGTAGTACCTGCCCTCAAGGTACTTCCCTTCTGGCGGATTCTATGAGATACATCTGTTCCTTTTAATAAATTTTTCTTTACTTGATTGAACCCAAGTGACTTTCTGTTTCCTATACTCAAGAGATCTCACACTAAGGATAGGTTGGTATGGATTTTCCTATTCTATGGATAAAGACCCAGAGCTCTGAAGAAATAAAACAAAAAGTGGTCCAAGTTCACTCAGACACAGTTGGGACTTTGAAGGCAGCACATCGGATTTGAAACCCAAGCATATTGCAAGGCTCCCATTGCCTCCCAAGAGATGAAGCCATTTGCACTGCCAGAGTACTTCAGGATTCTGCAGCCAGAGGTAACCATGGGGTTAATAGCAAAGATCTTGTGGGGTGCATATAGAGCAAGTCCTCTCATGGTAACACACTCTCACAGGCTTTTACATACTTTTTGACATTGGATTCTAACAATAGCCCTGCTGAAACCACAGTTCAGGCTTAGCTCATTTGTACAGTTGAAAAAACCCTGAGCTCAGAGTCCACAAATAATCTGTTCAAGGTCAGAGTTGGTGAAGAAATAGCCAAGACATCACCTAAGTCTATGTTCTTTTCCCTATTCAACAATGACTAAATCTCCACCAACTATCACTGCATCTCATATGGCTCCCTCCTCTCCTTGGGCTATTTGCCACTTCTTCACAGCCCAGTCTTTACCTACAAATGGCCACCCAGCTTCTCAACTATTTCCTGCCTCCCACCCATCTTCAGTAAACTCAGGCTCCTTCTTGTCCTCCCCACACTCTCTCAACATGTCCTAAGCCCAGCACTTTATTCTGTCTCATCACCTAAATGACTTCATTCAGGAGCATCCCATCCCGCTAAGTGCCACCATCTCCAACTCAATGATCAGGCTAAATCCCAGAATCAGCCTTTGTTTCAACGTTGCTCTACTCCATTAGAAGCACACCAATATCACATGCACAATTTCTGTCCAATCCAACCACTTCCATTGCTCTGACTGGTGCCTCATCCTGCCTCAAGTGGATGAGTGCAGTGGCCTGTACTCTACTATCTCTGCTTCCTAAATTGTGACCCTATGGTGTAGTATGTAAACTGCAGCCAGATATCTCTCCAGAGAGCCTCTGGATAAAAGCCACACTAGCAGCAGATGAGCAGTAATTCCAGGCTGGTGCTCTCCAAAGGCTGGTCCAAGGGCCAGCTCAGCCTTGGTGATTCAGAACTCAGAATCACCCAGTTCTTACTAAAATGCTGGTTCTCAGGCTCTGAGTGTAATTCTCCAAGTCAAGGTTGCTAAGGAAAGGCCCTAGGGATTGTTACTTAATGAGCTCCCAGATTATTTTTATGCACACTAATTGTTAGGAACCATTGAAGATTCTGACAGGTCAGGAGGAAGGTTCTTGGAGGGCATGGTTTGAGAGCTGCCCTCGGTCCCTATTAACTGTGGAATGGAGCTAAAACCTAAGCTCCAGGATGAGGATGAGAAGTAGCTGAGGGTCAGGAGCCCAGCATCAAACAGCTGGCTTGGCCACTTCCTAGATATGGGGTCTCAGGCTATGGGGTCCTTATCTGGAACCCCAAGTTATTTAGTCACAGAACAAGATAATGGCACCTGCCTGGTAGAGCTTTTGTGAGGATTAATACTTTTGCAGTTTACCCAGCACTTAGCACAGGTGCTAAATGCCTCACAAATGTGAGACATATGGTAATTTAGTGATATATCTTCCTGAAAACATCAGTTATTTTCTGGTTGATTGGTTCATATAACTAGAAGGCAAATAGGATTCCCCTTATGGAATATTTATCTTATTCTCAGATAGCATTATTCTCTTGTTACCCATTACACTCATTCTCTCCTCTGTCTCTGTCTGTCTCTGTCTGTCTGTCTGTCTGTCTGTCTGTCTCTCTCTCTCTCTCTCTCTCTCTCACACACACACACACACAGACACATTTCATTAATATTCCTGGATACTATCCTTTTACTATCTCCTTCACTGACTTATCCACAAGGAGTTCTTTTGCCTCCACTCTGTCTTTTGAATAATAGCTCAAACCTCAACTTGTATTCTCTCTCTCCTCCGTGAAGCTTTCTATACTTTAGCCTGTGGTTTCTCCATCCAGGAAGTGTCACTAAACCCTCCGAAGGACTTAGTGTCAACTGCCCTCCCTCACTAGACAGGGAGGCCCTGAGAGCATATGGGCCCTGAGAGCTTGGCTTAGTCCCTTTTAGGCTCCCACAAGCCCAGCGCCATTCTGGCCCAGAAGAGGGTCTTGGAAAGTGTCTGATGGGGGAATGAAGGTCTGCTTTTTCTGTTTTCTTCTCTCCCACTCAATTAGGGAATAGAGAAAATCCTATCTTCTTCTTTGCAGGGCTTCCTAACTGCTATAAGTCATGCAGCATAATTAGGAACTTTCTGAGGTAGGCAAGATGGTGGAGAAGTAGGAAGCACCATACATTTCGCCTGCACTCATCTCTCAAACAGAGACACTGAGCCACAGGAGTTTGGGAAGAGAAAGAGACAGAGTAAACTGGGAAGGAAACCTCATAAGTGCATGAGTGCAAACTGGGGAAGATAAAGGTGGGACAGGACCAGAGACACGGAGGCAGGGGAGGGAACCCGGCTTGCGTGCAGCTGCGGAGAGTGATAAACCGATGAGTGGTGGCGAGCTGCAGCGAGTCCAAGGGAAAGGAAAGAAAAGCTGATGTTGCTCATAGAACCGTCCCTGGAGAAGAGAAAAAAACAAACAAACAAACAAAAAAAAACCCCTCAGCTTGGAAAGACAGTGTTTTTTAGCTCTGGCTGGGGTGCTGACTTTAAAATAGGTGTCCTGGTCCCAGAAGGCGCCAGGAAAAACTGAACTGCCTTGCGCCTGGCACCATCCATAGCAGTGGCGGCCCGGTGAACCAGCAGCAACGCCTGCGGAGTCAGTCTGGTGCCAGGTGAAGCGGCAGTGGCGCGCGGGACATCGGATCACTAAAGCGGCGGTGGCGGCGACCCGGTGAAGTGGCGCCAGTGCCTGGTGAAGCGGCGGCTGCGTGAGGGAAAAGTTGCCTGCTGAAGCGGCAGCAGCTGGTAAGCGGTTGTGGCGGGGTGAGGCTATGCGAACTCTGCGGATCCTGAAGTAGCTACATCCCCAGACCCACTCAGGTTGTATTGCAGCTTGACCCCAGCGGATCTGAGGCTGCGGCACTTCCCCCACCCCCCCCCCCCCCCCCGCAACGGGGAAGCAGCGACCAGCTGAACTGTTAATGGCGGCATAACAAAGCCTCTCAGAAGTAATCAAGACTAGATAGTTTTTCTAGATAAAACCACCTTCTTTCTCTCACCTCTCCAACCATATTCCACCCTTTAGCTCTCTGAAAAAAGCTTCTGATCCCTTCTGCCTGTTCATTCTATCTCCAATTTTGCCTCATCTCCGCCCTATCTTCTCTCTTTCTCTAGCTCTTCAACAAGTACTGCATACACCAGGCTATTTAATTGTAGCTGGGAAATCTAGTTATATGCTTTAAATCAATCTTTGTATATCGGTTTTCTTCATTCTTCCTTTTCTTTTCTTCTTTTTGACTTATTTCTGTATTTTTATTTTCTATTATTCGCCTTCCCTCCTCCGTCTTTTCTCATTACTTTTTAGTTTTCCCTCTTGGTTAGCATGATTGTTGGGTTTGTCTGTACATTTCTGTCCCTCTGTTGCCTGTGTGTTTGTCTGTGTGTTTGCTTCTCCAAGGCTACCACAAGAGACAAGCCAAAGTACACATGGTGGAGAGTCCCAAATACCACTATGAGTAGGAAAATAAAATAACCAAGGTCTTAACAAGAGAGACCAAGAGATACCATTCAAAGAACACTTTCTACAAGGATAGGCCCTGGACAGTCAAAGAGTCTTCTTGGGTACAGCAGCGCTCACAGGTGCAGAGTACATAACAAGTCTTTAAAACTAACAAGAGACAGAAAGAAACCAAAATGACAAAACGAAAGAGCTCTCCTCCAAAGAAACTCCAAGAAGAATTGACAGCTAATGAACTGCTCAAAACAGATATAAGCAGCATAACTGAACAAGATTTTAGAACAATAATTGTAAAATTAATTGCTGGGCTTGCAAAAAGCATAGAAGACCTCAAAGAAACTATGGCTACAAACAACACAGAGAATAAAAATAGGCATGATGAATTTAAAAATGCGATAAATGAGATACATAATAAACTGGAGGTGTCTAATGCACAGATTGAGGAGGCAGAAAAGAGAACAAGTGATTTAGAAGACACCATTATAGAAAAACAAGAAGCTGACAAAAAAAGAGACAAACTGATCCAGAAACATGAAAGAAGAGTTCGAGAGCTCAGCAATACAGTCAAATGGAACATATCCGTATCATAGGAATCCCAGAAGAGGAAGAGAGAGGGAAAGGTGCTGAAGGAGTCCTGGAACAAATTATAGCAGAGAACTTCCCCAACCTGGGGAAGGAAGTAAACGTTGAAATACAAGAGGCACAGAGAAATCCCGTCAGACATAATTTGAATCGATCTTCTGCATGACATAACATAGTGAAAATGGCAAAATATAAGGACAAAGAGAGAATTTTGAAAGCAGCTAGGGAAAAATGGCCCTAACATACAAAGGGAAACCTATCAGAGTGGTGACAGACCTATGTACTGAAACTTAGCAGGCCAGAAAGGAATGGCAGGAGATCTTCAATGTGATGAACAGAAAAAATATACAGCCAAGAATCCTCTATGCAGCAAGCTTGTCATTCAAAATAGGAGAGAAAAAAGTCTTTCCAAATAAACAAAAATTGAAAGAATTTGTCACCACTAAGGCAGCCCTAAAGAAATCCTGAGGGGAACTCTCTGAGGGAGGTATTGCAAGGAACGAAGACACCAGAGACACCGCCACAAGCATGAACCCCAAAGGACACAATGACTTTAAATCCACATATTTCAATAATAACACTGAATGTAAATGGGCTGAATGCTCCAATCAAAAGAAACAGGGTAGCAGAATGGATAAAAAAAACAAATCCATCTATTTCCTGTCTAAAGAAATGCATTTTAGATTGGAAGACACCTTCAGATTAAAAGTAAGGGGATAGAGAAATATCTATCATGCTACGGGAAGTCAAAAGAAAGCTGGAGTAGCGATACTTATATCGGAAAAACTGGACTTTAAATTAAAGACAATAACAAGAGATGAAGAAGGGCATTATATAATAATTACAGGGTCCATCCATCAGGAAGAATGAACTATCATAAATGTCTCTGCACTGAATATGGGAGCACATAAATATTTAAAACAATTAATCACAAACAGAAACAAGCTTATAGATAAGAATGTGCTAATAGCAGGGGAATTAAATACTCCACTTACAGCAATGGATAGATCAACCAGACAGAAAATCACTAAAGAAACAATGGACTTGAGTGACATGATGGACCAAATGGATCTGACAGATATATTTAGAACTCTGCATCCTAAGGCCAAGGAATTGACTTTTTCTCAAGTGCACATGGCACATTCTCCAAGATAGATCACATACTGGGACATAAAGCAGCCCTCAATAATTATAAAAGAATTGAGATCATACCATGCATACTGTCAGATCATAATGCTTTCATACTTGAAATCAATCACAGGAAGAAGTCTGGAAAACCTCCAAAAACATGGAGGTTAAAGAATACCCTACTAAAGAATGAATGGACAAATCAGGCAATTAAGAAGAAATTAAAAAAATATATGGAAACAAATGAAAATGAAAATACAACAATCCAAACTCTATGGGATGCGGCAAAGGCAGTCCTAAGAGGAAAGTACATTGCACTCCAGGCCTATTTCAAGAAGTTAGAGAAAGTGCAAGTGCAAAATCTAACAACTCGCCTAAAGGAGCTAGAGGCAGAGAAACAAGAGCACCCCAAACCCAGTAGAAGAAGAGAAATAGTAAAAATCAGAGAAGAAATAAACAACATAGAGAACAAAGAAACAACTGAACAGATCAATAAAACCAAGAGTTGGTTTCTTGAAAAAATAAACAGATTTGACAAACCTCTAGCCAGGCTTCTCAAAATGAAAAGAGAGAGCACCCAAATAGACAAAATCATGAATGAAAATGGACTTATTACAACCAACTCCTCAGAAATACAAGCAATTATCAGGGAATACTATGAAAAATTATATGCCAACAAATTGGACAACTTAGAAGAAATGGACAAATTACTAAACACACACTCACTACCATAATTCACACGGGAAGAGGTAGGAAATCTGAACAGACCCATAACTAGTGAAGAAATCGAATCAGTTATCAAAAATCTCCCAACAAATAAAAGCCCTGGACCTGATGGCTTCCCTGGGGAGTTCTACCAGACATTTAAAATGGAATTAATACCAATTCTTCTCAGGCTATTCCAAAAAATAGAAATTGAAGGAAAACTCCCGGACTCATTTTATGAAGCCAGCATCACTCTGATTCCCAAGCCAGACAGAGATTCAGCAAAAAAAGAGAACTACAGACCAATATCCTTGATGAATACGGATGCAAAAATTCTCAACAAGATCCTTGCAAATCGAATCCAGCAGCAT
>NW_024082593.1:0-14729 GCF_003009895.1 Hyaena hyaena | reverse complement strand
ATGGGCAGAAGATATGAACAGACACTTCTCCAAAGAGGACATCCAGATGGCCAACAGACACATGAAACGATGCTCAGCATCCCTCCTCATCAGGGAAATACAAATCAAAACCACACTGAGATACCACCTCACGCCAGTCAGAGTGGCTAAAATGAGCAAATCAGAGTACTCTAGCTGCTGGCGAGGATGTGGAGAAATGGGCACCCTCCTACACTGTTGGTGGGAATGCAAACTGGTGTAGCCCCTCTGGAAAACTGTGTGGAGGTTCCTCAAAAAGTTAACAATAGAACTCCCCTATGACCCAGCAATAGCACTGCTAGGAATTTACCCAAGAGATACAGGAGTGCTGATGCATAGGAGCACATGTACCCCAATGTGCATAGCAGCACTCTCAACAATAGCCAAAACATGGAAAGAGCCTAAGTGTCCATCAACAGACGAATGGATCAAGAAAATGTGGTTTATCTATACGATGGAATACTACATGGCAATGAGAAAAAATGAAATCTGGCCATGTGTAGCACCATGGATGGACCTTGAGGGTGTTATGCTGAGCGAAATAAGTCAGGCAGAGAAAGACAAATACCATATGATTGCACATACAGGAGGATTAGGATGAACTTGACGGAAGATCAAAGGGGAGAAGTAGGGGGGAAATAGTGGGGATAGGGAGAGAGGCAAACCATGAAAGACTCTTGAATACTGAGAACAAACTGAGGACCTATGGGTTTGGGGGGGAGTAGGGGGATGATGTGCATGGAGGAGGGCACTTGTGGGGATGAGCACTGGTTGTTATATGGAAACCAACTTGATAATAAACTATTTGTAAAAAAAAAAAAACAAAAAAATTAAAAAAACAAAATTACAAAAAAACTAATAATTAGGAACTTTCTGGCTTAGTTCTAGTGAAAAGAGTTTGCTGTAAGTCAGTGCTGAGTTCCAAATAAAAAATATTTATGTATTTTTAGGTGAGGAGGGGTATTTCCTTATTTTTCAATCAACTTTTTAAAGTGTGATTTACAAATAATAGACTGCATCCATTTGAACTGTATAATTTAATGATTTTGACAATTGTAGGCATCCTGGAAATTACTGTCACAGTCATTATGCCAAACAATCCATTAACACCCAAAGATTCTTCATGCCCTGAAATATCTCCTATACATGACAGAATCAACAGAGGCTCTCAGTGTTACCAAGTGAAAGAGGAGGAGCTGGGATTTGCTTCATTGGTGATACTTTTAGGGAAGTAAACTGACTAACTCATAACAAAGCATCAAAACATCCTTAGGCAGTCCAAGAGAACTTTCTGACATGATGGAAATAACATCATATCTACACTATCCAATATGGTGGCTACTGACCACACTTAACTACTGAGATATTGGAATGTGGTGGGTATGACTGAGGAACTCAATTTTTTATTTAGTTAAATTTTAATTAAATTACATTTAAGTTTGAAAAACCACATAAGGACAGTGGCTACCATATTGGACACCACAGATACAAAAATCAACAGGCATATCCATATAGAAGTCCTAGTGTATGCTCTGCTCTAAAGTGGAACATTTGAGAAGACAAGCAAGAGTTTGCAAGTATCCTGGGGAGAGTGCTCGAAGCAAATGAAAAAAGTAAGAGGACACAAAAATAGTGCTAAATTGTGGTCAGGCCATCAACCAGGAAAAAGTTTTAATTTCAGAGAAAGAGTGTGTTCTGCTCAGATCACATGAATACATGTCAGTGTTCAGTTTCAAACTTATATGTCCTCACTCCCAGCCCTAACCTGCTATAAAGAATCATGGGATAGATGCTGGGAAGGCCTTGAGACAACCTGAATGCACATAGTAATATCTCAGGCTTTAAGAGAAGATGAAGAATCACAGCATTTGCTCCTTTGCTCCTTCCTTGATCTCAGCCTAGGAAGTTCATTACCAAACAAAAATAGACCTAAGAGTTTTCTTTCCAAGCTTTTAAACACATCAATATTAAAAGCCATGAAGTTCTCTAGAAGTTGTTAATCTTGCAAAACTAAAACTATACAAGTGAAACAAAAAGTGTACACTTAAAAATCATTGAGAAGGTAAATTTTACATTATGTGTTTTATTTATTTATTTTTTGCCCCAATTAAAAAAAAAAATCTCTGTGTGTGGTCACCTTCCAGACCTGGTACTGGGACATGTGCACTCAACCTGGTGTCACATGTACCACAGGAGCCAGCACCATTACACACCCCTGAGACACACTCCCATGGGCCTCCAGAACCAGTGTAAGTCCTAACACTGCCATGTACCCCACTCAGCTGCTACACTGTGCCTGCTCATTGGTAAAGGTCTTTCCCACCAATTCTAAGAGGTAACTCCTCCTTCAAATGTGCAGACATCAGTGCAAGACTACCTGAACATGAAAAACCAAAGAAATATGATACTAATAAGGAACAAATAAATTTCCTGTAGCTGATCCCAAAGGAATGAAGTCTACAAATAATCTGACACAAAATTTAAAATAATTGTTTTTAAAAAGATTGGCTCCAGAGACAAGCAAACTGGGACAATATATTTGCCAAAGATACATCTGATAAAGATCTGTTATCTAAAATAATAAACAACTCTTAAAGTTCAAAATAAGAAAGCAGCCCAATTGAAAAAATGGACCAAGAACCTTAGTAGACACCTCATCAAAGAAGAGATGCAGATGACAAATAAACATATGAAAAGTTACTCCACATCTGGTATCAGCTGGAAAATATAAATTCACACGACAATGAGATACTAGTATGCACCTACTAGAAAGGCCAAAATTTGGAATACTGACAATATCAAATACTAGTGAGAATGTGGAGCAACAGGAACTCTCATAAATTGTTGGTGGGAATACAAACTGTCACTGCCACTTTGGAAGAGAGTTTGGTGGGTTCTTATATGAGAGATCTTGAATGCTGAGAACAAACTGAGGACTGATGGGTGTGGGGGGAAGGGGAGATGATGGGAATGGAGGAGGGCACTTGTGGGGATGATCACTGGGTGTAATATGGAAACCAAGTTGAAAATAAACTAATTTAAAAAAAAATAAAAAATACTAAACATATTGTTATCATATGATCCAGCCCTTGTGGTCCTCGGTATTTGTTCAAATAAGTTGAAATCTTATATCCACACAAAAGCCTACACACAGATGTTTAGGACAAATTTATTTATAATTGCCAAGACTTAGAAATAACCACGATATCCTCTGATAGGTGAATGGATATGTAAATGGCTATATATCCAGACAATGAAATGTTATTCAGCTCCAAAAAGAAGTAAACTATTAAGCCATGGAAATACATAGAGGAAATTTAAAGGCATATTACTAAGTGAAAAAAGCTAAACTGAGAAGGCTATATAGTGTATAATTACAACTGTCTAACATTCTGGAAAAGGGAAAACTATGGAGACAATAAGAAAATCAGTGGCCACCAGGGGTTAGAAGTGGGGAGGGGAAGAAGGTAAATAGAGCACAGAGAAATTTTAGGGAAGTGAAAATACTCTGTGTGATATTACAATGATGTTAATATACTGTTACATATTTATCCAAACCCTTTGAATGAATGTAAACACTAAACATGAAACTTAAACTAAACTATGGACACTGAGTGCTTACAATGTGTGAACACAGGTTCATCCTAGGTACCAAATGGACCATTCTGATGAGTGATTTTTATTTTATTTCATAATTTTAAGCTTATTTATTTATTTTGAGAGAGAGAGAGAAAAAGAGAGAGAGAGAGGTGAGGAGCAGAGAGAGAAGGAGAAAGAGAAAACCCCAATCCCAAGCAGCCTCCATGCTATCAGTGCAGAACCCAAGGAGGGACTGATCCCACAGATCATGATATCATGACTTGCACTAAAATCAAGAGTCGGATACTTAACCAGGTGAGCCACCCAGATGTCTCATGAGTGATTTTTATTATGGGGGATGCTATGCATATATGGGGGCAAGGGTTATATGGGAAATCTCTCTACATTCTTCCCAATTTTGTTGTAAAATTAAAACTATTCTAAAAAATTAAGTCTTGAAAAAAAAAAAGAAGCCCATAAACTGAGAAAATACAGATAGGTAAATAAATGAAATCGGGAAAATTATACATGAAAATAATGAGAAGTTCAAGAAAGAGATACAAATCATAACAAAAGGAACCAAAGAGAAATTCTAGAGCTGAAGAATTCAAAAAATGAGATTTAAAAATGCCATAAAAAGCTTCAAAGCAGACTTGATCAAGCAGACGAAAGAATCAACAAAGATAGTTGATTGGATAGGGGGAAGGAGAAAAAAGTTACAAACAGAGAAGGAGGGAGGGAAGGCAAACCATAAGAGACTCTTAAATACAGAGAACAAACTGAGGGTTGAGTGGGAGAGGGGAAAATGGGTGATGGGTATTGAGGAGGGCACTTGCTGGGATGAGCACTGGGTATTGTATAGAAGCCAATTTGACAATAACTTATATTAAAAAATAAAAATAAATAACAAATGAAAAACAAAAAACAAAGATAGTTGAAATTTTCCAGAGAAGAACAAAGAATGAAAAAGAGTGAAAAGAGGCTAAGATGAGATACCCTTGGATGAACCAATACACATGAGATTCCCAGAAAAAGAAGAAAGGCCCCAGAAAACTTTTTAAGGACAGAATGACTGAAAACTTCCCAAATCTGTGGAAGGAAATAAATATCCAGATTCAAGAAGTCTAAAAGATCCCAAATAGGATGAGCATAAAGAGGTCTACACTGAGACACAGCATAAACTTGACAGAAGTTAAAGAGAGAATTATGAAAGCAGCAAGATGAAAGTGACCCACCAGATGTAAGGGAATCCCTTAAGACTATAAGTGGACTCCTCAGGAGAAACTAGTAAGGTTGGAGAGAGTGGGAGGACATATTCAAAGTACTGAATATTCAAACTGTTAACCAGGAATACTATATTTGACAACACTATTCTTTAAAAACGAAGAAGGGTGCCTGGGTGACTCAGTTGATTAAGCATCTGACTTCAGCCTAGGTCATGATCTCATGGCTCGTGAGTTAGAGCCCCACATCAGTCTCTGTGCTGACAGCTCAGAGCCTGGAGCCTGCTTCTGATTCTGTGTCTCTCTCTCCCTGCCCTTCCCCCTGCTCTCTCTCTCTCTCAAAAGTAAACAAACATAAAAAATTACATTAAAAATAAAATAAATAAAATAAAAAATGAAGGAGAGATAAAGCCTTTCTAGACAAACACAAACTGAGGGAGTTCATAATCATTAGACCTTTCTTAAAAGAAACACTTAAGGAATTTCTTCAAATTGAAACCAAAATATGCTGAACAACAATATGAAATCATAAATCTCACCAGTAAAGATAAATATACAGACAAACACAGAATAATGTAGCACTGTGATGATGGTATGTAAGTTACTTTTAAGCTAATATAAATGGTAAAAGATAAAAGTCATAATACATAATATAAAAAGAAGTAAACTCTGATGAAAGGTGAGGGTGAAGTGTAGAGTTTTGGGAAGCAATTGAAATTAAGTTGTTATTGGGATGTCTGGGTCGCTCAGTCAGTCAAGTGTCCTACTTCAGCTTGGGTCATGATCTTGCAGTTAGTGAGTTCAAGCCCCGCATCAAGATCTGTGCTGACAGCTCAGAGCATGGAGCCTGCTTCGGATTCTGTCTCCCTCTCTCTCTGCTCCTCCTCCACTCATGCTCTCTCTCTGTATCTCTAAAAAATAAATAAATGTTAAAAAATATATTATGAAATTAAGTTGTTATCAACTTAATTTGGGTGGTTATAACTACAAATTATTATATGCAATCTTCAAGGTAAACACAAAGAAAAAGAAACTATAATGCACAAAAGATAAATAGAAAAGAATCAAAGTACATCACCACAGAGTGAGACAGAATCACTGAATGAATGTTTAAAAAAGGAAAGCTCCAGCCACATACTGTCAACTAATAAATCATTTTAGATTTAAGAGCACACATAGGATGAAAGTAAAAGGATGAAAAAATATTCCATGCAAATGATATCCAAAAAGAAGGGGTTATATTTTATCAGACAAAATAGGCTATAAGTCCAAACTGTCTCTAGGGAAAATGAAGGTTATTCTATCATGATAAAAGGGTCAATTCAACAGGAATACATAATAATTATAAATATATACACACTAAATATCAGAGCACCTGAATATGTAAAGCAAATAGTGACAAATTAGAAAGAAGAAAATGACAGCATTGCAATAGCAGTAAGAGACTGTAATGTCACACTTTCAATAATGGATCAAATATCCACACAGAAAATCAATAAGGATACAACTGACTAATACTGACAAATATATACAGAATTTCTGCCCCAAGATAAGAATACACATTCTTCTCAAGCATACACAGAAGTGTAGAAACAGAAGTTTCTACAGGAAATAATGCATGTTAGGTTACAAAACAAATCTTAGCAATTCAAGAAAATTGAAAACCATTCTAAATATCTTTTCTGAGCACAATGGAAAGAAACTATAAATTTTTTTAAAAAAGAGTCAAATAGAAAAACAAAAGAGAATTTAAAATATATCTCAAAACAAATGAAAACAAAAATATAACATACCAGGACACATGGGATAGGATGCAATAATAAGAAAAGAAAGTTTATAGTGACAAATGCCTACATTAAAAAAAGAAGAAATATCTCATAAACAGCACTATGCTTCAAGGAATTATGAAAAAGGAACAAACTAAGCCCAATGTTAGTGGGAGGAAGGAAAAAATAAGTATTAAAGCAGAAATAATAAAGATTAGAAGAACAATAGAAAAATCAACAAAACTAAGAGTTGGCTTTTGAAAAAAATCACCAAAATTGGCAATTACTTTGATATACTAAGAAAAAGAAGAGAACACTAAAATAAATAAACCAGAAATTAAAGAGGAGACATTATAACACATACTTCATATATAAAAAGAATCACAAAAACTATCATGAATAATTATATATCAACAAATTATATAATCTAGGATAGATGGATAAATATCAAGAAATATATGCCCTCCCAAAACTGAATCAAGACAAAATAGAAAACATGAACAGGTTAATAAAAATTAAATATAAACAGTAATCAAAAACCTCCAAGAAAGAAAAGCACAGTAGTAGATGGCTTCACAAGTGAACTCTATCAAATATTCAAAGAATTATTAAAACCAATCTTCCCTAAATGCTTCCAAAATATCAAAGAAGAGGGAATACTTCTGAACTCATATTATAAGGCCAATATCACATTGAAACCAAAACTAGACACACACGAGATAAGAAAACCACAGGGCAATATCTCTGAAAAATATAGATATAAGATTCCTCAATAAAATACTATACACCAAACTGAATAGGACATTGAAAGGATTATATGGTATGACTAAGTGGGCTTTATTCCTGGGATGCAAGAATGGTTCCACATACACAAATCAATCACTCTGATGCACTATATTAAAATAATGAAAAATTAAAATCACATGATCATCCCATTATGCAGAAAAATCATTTGACAAAATTCAACATCCTTTTATGATAAAAACTCTTGAGAAAATAGGTGTAAGAGGAACTTATCTCAATGTAATAAAACCAATATGGAAAGCCTACACCTAACTTCATAATCAATAGTGAAAAACTGAAAGTATTTCCTCTAGGATCTGGTACAAGATAGGGATGCCCACTCTCATCTCTTCTATTCAGCTTAGTACCAGAAGTCCTAACCAGGGTAATTAGGTAATAAAAAGAGGAAACAGTCATTCAAATTAGAAACAAAGAAGTAAAATAATCTATTTGCAAATGACATGATTATCTATGTAGAGAACTAAAGATTTAAAAAAAAAAAAGATGTTAGAACTAATAAATGAACTCAGTAAAGTTACAGGATATAAAATCAGCAGACAAATCAATAGTGTTTCCATACACAAATAACAAACAATCTGAAAAAGAGATTAAGAAACAAATTTCATTTATAATAGCATAGGAAAAGTAAAATACTTAGAAACAAACTTAACCAAAGAGGTGGAACACTTGTACACTGGAAATTATAAAATATTGATAAAGGAAATTAATGAAGACATATATGAAAAAAAAAAACCTTGTGTCTATTAACTGGAAGAATTAAGATTGCTAAAATGTCCATACTCCCCAAACTGATCTGATTCAATGTAATTCCTATCAAAATCCCAATGACATTCCTTACAGAAAACAAACAATAATAACAAAAATCTTAAAATTTATATGGGACCACAGAAGAACCAAAATAGCTAAAGCAATCATAAGAAAGAAGAAAACTGGAGACATTATACTTCCTGATTTGAAAACATATTACAAAGGAATGGTAATCAAAACATAGTATGTTCCAAAGTATGGTACAAGCATAAAAACAGACATATGGACCAGTAGAACAAAACAGAGAACCCCAAAATAAACCATGCATGTATGGTCAGATGTAAGGTTGACCTTCAGTAAGCGTGCCAAGAACACACAATGGGGAAACAATAGTTTCTTCAATAAATGTATTGGAAAAACTATGTATCTATATGCAGAGAAGTGAAATTGGACCCTTATCTCTCATCATAAACAAAAATAAACTCAAATGGATTAAATACTTACACATAAAACTTGAAATTGTAAAGCCACTAGATGAAAGCATAAGGGTTAAGCACCTTGATACTGGTTTATCAATGATTTTGTTTTTGTATTTGAAACCAAAAGCTCAGGCAGCAAAAGCAAAAACAGGCAAGTGAGATTGCACCAAACTAAAAAAAATAAAAATAAAAAAATAAAGAAAAGATTATGGATGTGGAACAAAAGCCATGGAGATCCAATGTATAGCTAATTAGGATGCCTGAAGAAAACAACAAAACCTTTGGGAAAAAAGTTCAAATATGTTATCCTGATATGAGATTTCTTTCTTGAAAAACAGTGAAAATGGTTTTAAAAATTAAAATAATAATTACATATCCTCTTGAGGAAATGGAATTTCTACAAAAGCTCCTCAGTAGGAGAATCATGTCACTTACACTCACAGGACTGATGTTCTGCCTCAGGGCCACTGCCTCTGTCTCATCTCTGCCTCATAGAAACATTTCAAATGACTTTTCAGCCTTCTATTTCCAGGTTTAATGTCAAATTCTCAGAGGCTTCTTCTAACCTTCCTCTATAAAGTATATCTTTGAAGTTCTATCACCTCATGCTAATTATTTGTTTATTGACAATTATGGTTGCTCTTTTTTTTTTTTTTTTTTTTTAGTTTTCAAAATGTCTTACTCTGTTGTTAATTATCTGTAACTTACCGCTAGGATTTAACCTTCAAAAGGAAAGAAACCATGTTAGTCTTATTCACTGTGCTCCTAGCATCTACTACAGTGATGGGCACATAGTAAATAGTTAATAAATGTGTTGAATGAATGAATAAAAACATTTTTTAAGCCAAGCAGGAAAAAAAGAATCACTTCCTGCTGAAGGACGATTTTTCTTTTTATCTGTGTCAGCATTTTTTAAGAGAATCAACTCATGTATTGCTTAAATTAAAAGTAAAGTTTATTTAAAACTAAAAGTAAATTAAAAAGCCAAACTAAATAAGGGATAATTAAAACACACACACACACACACACACACACACACACTCCCATAATAGCCTCCCCATAATCACATCTTGTGGCCTCTAGGTTGGTCCTCTAGGCCTCCAACTGCTGGTCCAGATGTCAGGTTCAGTCCTTGCTCCACCCCCGCTATGATGTTTAACATCTCTGACTTGGTTTCCTCCCAGAAAAATAAAATCCCTTGCTTCATAAGACTGTAGAGAGGATTAATGGAGCAAGTATATAAAGTGCTTACTACTATTCCTGGTACAGAGTAAAAAGTAGCATGTATCAAACATGTGCTACATTCCAGTCTGCATTAAGCTTTTTTTTTTAAAAAAAATTTTTTTTAATGTTTTATTTATTTCTAGGACAGAGAGAGAGAGAGAGAGAGCGTGAGCGGGGGAGGGTCAGAGAGAGAGGGAGTCACAGACTGAAGCAGGCTCCAGGCTCTGAGCTGGCAGTCAGCACAGAGCCCGACGCGGGGCTCGAACCCACGAACCATGAGATCGTGACCTAAGCGAAAGTCGGACGCTTAACCGACTAAGCCACCCAGACGCCCCTGCATTAAGCTTTTTATATGAATCACAACAACCCTGTGAGGAGGTGGATGCTATTATTATCCCCATTTTAAGGATTATGAAAAACTGAGGCCTATAATCAAATGGCCCACTGCTGATGAATAGCTATGTTGGGATTCAGACTTGGGCATCCTAATTTCAGTACTTTGTTCTCTATTTTTTAAAAGATTTTATTTTAATTCCATTTGGTTAACATACAGTCTTACTAGTTTCAGGTGTACAATATAATGATTCAACACCTCCATACATCACCCAGAGCTCATCGATAGTGTCAGTGCCTTGTTCTTAACCACTATTATAGATGCCCATATTAGTTTGTTGGGGGATTGCTGTAACAATGTACCACAAAGTAGACAGCATGAATTTATTTTCTCACCGTTCTGGGAGCTAGAAGTCAGAGATGTCCACAGGACTGATTTCTTCTGAGGGCTGTGAGGGAACGATTTGCTCAAGATGATGAGGTTTTGGGGTGATAGTGGAGTTTGTGGAGTCCAGAGCTGGTGGCCAAGAAAGAATTCTTGAAGATGTCTTTGGTGCAAAAAGGTGATTTTGTTAAAGCATGGGGACAGGACCTGTGGGCAGGAAGTGCTACCCCAGGACCATGAGGAGAGACTGGTTATACTCTATGGAGTTGGGTCGGTAAAGTCCAGGAGAAGTTTCCAGTGAGATTTTCATACGCTGCTAAAGAAGACCCACAGGATAATGGAGGCCTAGCTATTGTCAAGCTAAAATTGCTTTTCCCTCTAGCAAAGTATTAGCATTAAGAGAGTAGGGAGTTCCTGAAGAAACCTTTTTGCTTTGCCTGCCTCAAGTATTTGTCAATGGGCTGCAGGCTATGAGGAAATTTAGTTTTATCACCATTTCCTTCTGCCTTTGTTTCCCACATCACTAGACCTCTCTCCTTGGCTTGTAGATGGCCATCTCTCTGCATCTTCATATTGTCTTTCTTTTGTGCATGTCTGTGTCCAGATTTCTTTCTTATAAGCACACTAGTACATTGGATTAGGGCTCATTTTAATTTAGTTACTTCTATAAGACCATATCTAAGTAAGGTCACATTCTAAGGTATTGGCGCTTAGGACTTAGGGCTTCAAATATAAATTGGTAGAGACACAGTTCAACCTATAATTGTGCTTTGCATAGGAGGAGCACAACACACATTAAATTCCCTTTAGGGTGACAAGTTTCATGGTTCATCCTAGCAGTGAGGTCTACATGTGACTGGCTTGAGAAAGCTACAAAGGTAAGTGCTGACAGACAGAAACTCTCTTATGTGAGGGCCAGGAAGCCACCGTGTGAGGTACAGACAGGTTGGGTGACAGCATCAGGAAAACTTCCTGAAGAAGTGAATTTAGCACAAGTCCTATGTTTTGGGGTCCTGCGTGCATGATCAGAGTTTAAAATAGGATTTTGGGGGCGCCTGGGTGGCTCACTCAGTTAAGTGTCCAACTTCAGCTCAGGTCATGATCTCATGGTTTGTAGGTTCGAGCCCCACATCGGGCTCTGTGCTGACAGCCAGCCCAGAGCCTGGAGCCTGTTTCAGATTCTGTATCTCCCTCTCTCTCTGACCCTCCCCTGCTCATGCTCTGTCTCTCTCTCTCTCTCTCTCAGAAATAAATAAAACATTAAATTTTTTTAAATAAATAAAATAGGATCTTTGTAAAGTATGCTCAAATCTCAGAAAGGCCTCTGGGTTTGTTTTAATCACTTCTCAAAGCTCTGCTAGACATTCACAGCTCAGGATCCCCAGTTTAGCCTAATAAGAAAAAGTAATTACATCATATTAAAGATAATTTGATTGTTACTGAGACGCTAATTGAGTTGAAACACTTATTGTAACAGACACATCAGATTGGCAAGGAGAAAGCTCAGCTTAAATGCAAACAGTGTTGATAGTAGAATTAAAAGATTGTCAAAGCAGTTAATCCAATAGTAATTATTTTCTGAACATAAATTCCTGAGTAGCAAGGATACAATTATATCTACAAACAGTCATAAGAAAATAATTACTCCACACTCCACCTGAAGCCACAGTCCATAAAAGCCCTGATAATGCTCTCCATGAGAAGCTTGGCTCTTCCCCCTGTCAGAAACTCACTGCAGGCACCAATGCTATTCTATGAAAGGGGAGTGTATGCAAACTATCTCCAAAACCCAAAAGAACAATAAGATTGAAGATAAAGGTCAATGAGTCCAGCTTGATGGGAAATAGTTTGCCAACGGGACATAAGTGGCTGTAAGACAAGTGGATCTCTGCAACCCCACCTTGAGATCTACTTTCATAGTGTGGGTGGCTGGGGAGTACGTGCTGGTGGACCACTTGGATGGAAAATGGTTAAAAATAGGTGTGCATTGGAGGGAGGCCAACATGGCAGAAAAGTAAGGGGATCCTTACTTCCCGCATCTCTCAAACAAAGGACTGACACCAAAGGACTCTGAACCCCAACAGTCTGGAGACAGAGTCTACTAGGAAGAAAATGGGAAACTGGCAGCCGCATAGGTGCCTGATTGCAAACTGGGGGAGATAAAATGGGCTATGGAGGCATGGAGGGGAGGGATCCCTTCTGCAGAGACAAAGAGAAGAGAAAGAGCGGCTGGGAAAGAACAGGTCTGTATCTGGACAAGAGAAAAACCTTGGACCTGGGCGGAGAAGTATCCTATCATCCCATCTCTAACTGAAGGGCTTTCTTTGGACTGGGGCTGGATGCTCTGTTCGCACACCTGAGAAAAGGGACGTTACCTCCAGTTTTGGTGGTAGGCCAGGGGCGCAGGCTGCAGAAAGAGAATCGGGTCCCCTGCCGTGAAGTGCTTTGGCTCTCAGGATTACATTACAGGTGGCATCATTAACATTACCAGAGTGGGAGTTTAAAATGCAGCTAAGCGTGGTACATAGGAGACAGTGGAGTGAGACAGCCCACCTCCTCTGCACCCAAAGCACAACGAGGATATATCTAAAGGAATGACTTGGAACAACTGTTCCATGGAGAAGGGGCTGGGGGGGGTCGCCATTTTTCTCCCCACAACCACCAAGGTGGGGCCTCAGGGATCCTCCCAGAACCCACAGTGGAGGTGGGGCCGTCTACGTCAAACCATGTCTCCCTGCCCCTTCCTCACCCCGCCCCAATCATGCTGAGAAGCCGCTTATCTACTAGAGCTGGATAGATGCTGTGAACCAGACAGCTCCCTACTCCAGACAAGCACTGTGGCATTGCCTGGATTAATTCTAGGTCAATTCTTGTTGTTCAGATATATTCTACCTTTTCTCCTTCTTATCTCTTACTTCCTCTTAGGCTGGTTACTCTGGTTATTGGTTTGCTTAAACAGACATATTTCATCCATTCTCTTGATACATGTTCTATACCTCCTTCTTTCCTTTCTCTCAATCTGGAATAATCAGGCCATATAGTTTCTCTGGGTAGCATTATCTTTGTTTCCTTTTCCTTGTCTCCTTCCTCATTCTCCTCTCTCTCTCTGGATTAATCCTTTTAGTCTCTCTGCCATTTTATCTTTCTTCCTACCCATGTAATTTCTCTCTTTGTATTTCCGATTCCATCAGCACTTCCTCTACCCTGCAATCTACTTGTAGCTGGTGTTTCTGTTTTATGCTTTTAGACTGTCTTTTAGGTTTTTTTGTTTTTGTTTTGTTTTGTTTTTGTTTTTGTCTGTTTGTTTTATTTGTTTGTGCTTTTGTATATTTGTGTTTCCTGATTGTTTGTCTGTTTTCCTTTCCAGGGCTACTTCAAGGAACAAACCAGAGCACACCTGGTGGAGAGCCCAAAACATCACTATAAGTAGTGAAATAAAATAACCAAAGTCCTAAAAACAGAGAGCAAGTAACACTCTCCAAAAACACCTCCTGAATGACCAGGCCTGGACAGTATATGAGCCCCCTTTAATATAGCAGCACTTTCAGGTACAAAGCACATAACAAGCTTTTAAAACTTACAAGGGACAGAAAACTAGACAAAGTGACAAAATAAAATAATTCTCCTCAAAAGAAATTCCAGGAAGAAGTGACAGCCAAAAATTGATCAAAACAGATGTAAGCAACATAAATGAACAATAATTTAGAATAATAGTCATAAAATTAATTGCTGGCTTGAAAAAGGCGTGGAAGACATCAGAGACTCCATTACTGCAGAGATCAAGGATCTTTAAAATAGTCAAGATGAATTTAAAAATGCTATTGATAAGGTCCAAAATAAAATGGAACTGGCCAAAGCGTGGATTGAAGAAGCAGAGGGGAGAATAGGTGAATTAGAAGATAAGATTATGGAAAACTAGGAAGCCAAGAAAAAGAAAGAAAAATTGATCCAAGAGCACAAAAGGAGAATTTGAGAACTGAGTGATGCAATCAAATGGAACAATATCCGATTGTTATAATAGGGAGAGGCCAAGATGGCGGAGAAGTAAGGGGCTCCGTACTTGCACTCATGCCCATACATCACACAGAAAAGATCTGAAGCCATTGGAAAACTTACAAAACCTGAGAGATTGGGAGAAAAAAGACGCAGAATCCACTGAGAGAGCCTTCTA